>NC_085027.1:3907579-3942664 GCF_963692335.1 Osmerus eperlanus
CAGCAGGGAACCAGCATGCATTCACACACGTCACCTTCAGAAAGTAAAGGAAGGGAAAAAAGTTTCTCTCAACAGGGGGGTGGGGGGCTGAGAGAGAGAGAGAGAGAGAGAGAGAGAGAGAGAGAGAGAGGAGAGGAGAGGGGAGAGAGAGAGAGAGAGAGAGAGAGAGGAGAGGGGAGAGAGAGAGAGAGAGAGAGAGCACTAATGAGTTCACTGCAGATGGCCTGAGGTCATCCGATACTGTAAAGGTAGCTCTCGCTAACTGTTGTGGCAAAGTGGATTGATGATTAACCAGGGTCATCTCCAACCATTACACAGCGTGAAACATTTATGAAAACACAACATGTGCAAGACCGAGTGTGTGTGTGCCAATGTGCGTGTGTGTGCTTGACTATAGTGTATGGGTGAATAAGAAGATATATGTAGAGATACAGTTTGCTCAAGTCCTATTCCGTACCTGTACGATAGCAGCATGTTTAGTCCTTGAGAGCATTACCAAACATCACATGTTTAAGCATACGTGTGAGATACGTGCTGAGCAGATGGGAGTGTGTGTGTGTGTGTCTCCTGTTGAATACCACCTGATCAGCGAGAGTGCACATTAACAGATATTAAAAAGTGGACAGGAGGAAGGCAGGCAGGGCTCCACAGGATAGGAGGGATGAATGGGGGCACTTTTCTTTCTTTCGCTCCCTCTCTTTTTCTCTTTCACTGTCTGCTCCTCTGCCCCGTTATTTGGCCCCTCTGCTATCAGATTGCAGCTTTCTTCCCCTCCCCTTGTGCTCAACGCACAACCCCTTGCCCCCCTTGCTCAGCCCTCGCCCCCCTGCTCAGCCCTCGCCCCCCTGCTCAGCCCTCGCCCCCCTTGCTCAGCCCTCGCCCCCCTTGCTCAGCCCTCGCCCCCCTTGCTCAGCCCTCGCCCCCCTTGCTCAGCCCTCGCCCCCCTTGCTCAGCCCTCGCCCCCCTGCTCAGCCCTCGCCCCCTTGCTCAGCCCTCGCCCCCTTGCTCAGCCCTCGCCCCCCCCCGCTCAGTCCCTCGCTCTCCTGCTCTCTGTCAGTCGACAGGCTCACCTCCCTCTGACATTCTCTCTCTCTCTCTCTTTCTGTAAGTCCTTCGCTCTCCCTTTCTTAAGAGTACACACACATGCACAAACAGTTTGTGCACTGCAGGATAATGTCACACGGACAACACAGTAGTAGAAGAATAGACTGTGCCCGTAGATGGTGTTAGACAAAAGGGGTGTTGGACAGAAGCTGTCGTGTCTTTCTGCCCTGCGATGTGATCTAAGGGCCAGTGTATTTAGCTTTGTGCAGTCTAATTGCTGCCGGTGAAGATCCTGAGTCTCGAAACTGTATTCAATGTCACAGTGGCCATTCAGCACCCCCCCCCCCTCGGACCCCCCCCAGCACTCTCTCCACACACTCCTCTGCCGAGCTCACGGCAGCCCACAGCAGATTAGATTTACAAACACACACGCACATACGTACACACACACACCTTCTGAAGGGCACACTTAATAGTCTCACAAGACTCACGCCCATCCTTTCACGATCCCTCAACTGCTTACCACCCCCTCCCCCCCCTCAGTGTGCCCCCCTCACCCCCTCAGTGTGCCCCCCTCCCCCCCCTCAGTGTGCCCCCTCCCCCCCCCTCAGTGTGCCCCCCTCACCCCCCTCAGTGTGCCCCCCTCACCCCCCTCAGTGTTCCCCCCTCACGGCCCCAGAACAAGGCATCCTCAGAAACAGGCATGTGACGCCTGAAAAAAGGAGGCACATCCATACCGGCTCTCATCCCGTCTCACACAAAGATAATAACACTTTAACAGCAAGGTAGAAAAGTGGCTTCCAGAGAATAGAGGGAAGAGGCCACGTTCCCCCCCCCCCTCCCTCCCGCCCGTCTCGGTTGTGGTCCAGTCCCAGCAGGGTCCAGTCTACCTGTTCCCAGGACACCAGCGGTCAGGCCCTGGTCTGAGCCCCACCCAAAAAAATTCAGTCCATACAAGGAAATCGCCTTGAGTGTGGCTGTGTGTTTGTGTGCACGTAGAGGTGTGTGTGGGAGGGCTACCAACCCAGTCTCATACTTCTGCGTATCTATGACACAGGTTTAACACTTCTATTTTGCGTGCCATATATACGCCAAATCCCTGTTTTACGTGCAGTTTATACGCAAATTCCTCCCATTCATTTTTATCAACAGAGAATGTGTCTCTGTCACACGCAGAACGTCATCAACTCTTTATCGATTACACGTCATCATCCGGACTCTGATTTTACGGAGATTCACGATCTCGAAGCTTCTAAATGCATACTTTTTCATACTTTTTTGTGGGGGAATTTCACAAACCTCAAATAACAAACATCAATTATTATTTGCCACCAACACCAAGCAGCATTCGTGTAAATAAAAATAAGAAAAAAGATATAACACACACAGGCAACATAGCCTATAGGCTGTATACAGGCCCGGTTCTTGCCAGCTCTGGAAGGGCGGGTTGGCAGATTTTTTGAGTTGGCAATTATGGTGCTAAATGATCCAGATTTTTTTAATTATCATTCTGATTTTACTCTGTATAACTGTATAAGGTGTTTGAGTTGAAAATTCCCCCACAAAAAAAGTATAACATTTAAAAAGTATACATTTGGAAGCTTCGAGATCGTGAATCTCCGTAAAATCAGAGTCCGGATGATGACGTATAATCAATAAAGCGTTGATAACGCTCTGCGTGTGATAGAGAAGCATTTTCTGTTGATAAAAATGAATGGGAGGAATTTTGCTTATAAACTGAATGTAAAACAGGGATTTGGCGTATATATGGCACGCAAAATAGAAGTGTTAAACCCGTGTCAAAGATACGCAGAAGTATGAGACTGGGTTGGGGCTACACGAGTCTGTGCATGCCTCAGAGAAAGAGTGTGTGTGTGTGTGTGTGGGAGTGGGGGATTGGGCAGCCCCAGTGTGTGCCATGTACAGTACATGGTCCATACTGCTCCTGGCCACCATTCATGTGTGTCTATGTGGGGTGGGGGGGGTCACTCCTGGGCCTAGCAGGGTTGATACTCACTAGCCAGGAGCAAGGTGATGGTACGGCTGGTCAGAGCCCCCAGGGCGCTGCTGCTCACACAGCTGTAGCCCCCCTCCACCCCCTGGGGGGCCGGGCCGGCAGCGGAGGCCGGCAGCAGGAGCAGGGAGCCGTTGGCGAGGGGCCGCAGGGAGTCCCCCTCCGGCAGGGGCCGGCCATGCTGCAGCCAGGTGACGTTGAAGGGGGCGTCGCTGGCGCCCAGGTGGCAGTCCAGCAGGAGGGGCCGCCCTGGCTCCAGCACCACCAGGGCAGGGCCCGCCCCACAGCTCAACTCCACCGACACGGGCTTCTCTGGAGGGGAGAGAGAGAGGAACATCAGGTCGGGGGGGGGGGGAGAGAGAGAGAGAGAGAGGGGGAGGGAAGGACACAGAGCAAGAGACTTTAGACTCTCGAAAGCTAGAGACTCCAAATCCTGACTGACATGACTGTGCTGAGATTAGTGCACATGAGAAGACAGACTAGCGTGGGAGATGGGGAACGAGGGAGCAACGAGATGAGAGAGCGCGAGAGGGAGAGAGAGAGAGAGAGCTTTGGAAATGGAGAGAACAAGAGAGAGAGAGAGCAAAGAGAACGAAGGGGGAGGAGGGAAGATGGAGGAAAGGTCACATCAGAAAAGCCTGCGACGAAACGCAGCGCAAACACCTGACCAGAGCCCTAGTAGAATAGAAACGAGGCCGTGCTCGATCGCCCAGAGCTCTGCAGTCAGCTCTCTGTGAAGCTACGGCACAGCCTGCAACCAACTGGCTGGATTCACAGCAAATTGTGAACAGAAACAAATGTGAATTCGACCCGGGGGTCAGTGGTTTGTGGTGAAGACCATAAATCCAATAATGGCTGACCTCTTAGCACAAAAACCTCCATAGAGAGGTTTCATTAGCAGAATGAGATAAGAAAAGGGCCTGTTGAATGAGTTTAGCAGCATGCTGTGTTAACCTATGCAGCCGGGAATTTGCCATTCTTCTTCTCTGGTTAAAGACAGGGAGGGGCCTGCAGTCATGCAGCTGAAAAGGTGTCGTCTGTGAGTGCTGTGAGGCAACCGTCACTGAAGCAAACAAGCTGAGAATGTACTCTGGAGACAGACGAATCACCAATCCACATATCACCACAACCTCACACACACAGAGACCGTAACACACACATTTATAGTTCAGACACACGCACACACACTGGAGGTGCGCTGTGTTCTCGCAACGAGGCAGAGGATTAATTAAGTTAATGGGAGATGGAATGATTTTCTTGATTAAATGAGAACCAACCCCACAGCCATCCTGCATGGAAGCAGAGTAATGTCCTGGAAGCCATAGGCACACCCGGACACACTCACGTGTGCACACTGCACACACACACACACACACACACACAAGCTCAGCAGCTTGAACACATGCACTAAAAGCAACACATGCCTGCCTTGCACACAGACTACACACCGACTTTAAAGCTCTTCACAGGCATTGTGTGTGTGTGTGTGTTAAAATCTAACATCCGGTCCGAGAGACAGCACCACCACGAGGATTTGGGTTGTGCGTTTCTCAAGTGTTGTGGGAGCATCTTGAACACGAACAGCAGCTTGCTCACCCCAGCTCCCCTCCTCAGATCCTCGCTCTCCCTGCTCTCCTCGCTCCCATTCAAACTAATTAGGTCTCGTTAAGTCATTAAAGCGTTAGCAGCCATTTCCCCCCATCACCGCCAGCGGTTTGGCTTGGCTGATGGACTTGTCTGTAGCGATCCATACAGTGGGCAGAGAGCAGCCTGGAAGCAGGTGTGAAGGAGAGGCGAGTCACGGCCCATAGGGGCAAGCTGCCCTTGTAAAGACGTCACGTCAAAGAAATTGCAGACGCCCGCTTAGGATCTCATGTGCTCTCTCACACACACACAGACACACAGACACACACACACACACTCTCCTCACATCACACTCCTGTTTCCCCCCCTTCCGGTTTAGAGACACAGTCACACATACTCCACTCCACTCCCCCCCATTATTACCCCTCACACACCTATGAGAACATGTAACCCCCCCCCCTCCCTCCCCCCACTGCCATTATCCTGACCAGTGGGTCCAGCGTGGGAGGGGGTCAGGGAGAGGCTGGGGCCATTCGAGTTCGTAGAGAGTCTTGGGGGAGCCCAGGGGGGCGGGGCCCACTCAGAGTCCCCCCGTGGTGCTCTCACACTGGGCCACACTGAATGGAGGAGGTGGCGGGATGCCAGACTACTCACAGCTTCCATATCCAGCCTGAGGGAGACACATCCCTGCTCTCAGGAGAGAGAGAGCGAGAGAGAGAGAGAGAGAGAGAGAGAGAGAGAGAGAGAGAGAGAGAGAGAGAGAGAGAGAGAGAGAGAGAGAGAGAGAGCGAGAGAGCGAGAGCGAGCAAGAGAGCGAGAGAGAGAGAGAGAGAGAGAGAGAGAGAGAGAGAGAGAGAGAGAGAGAGAGAGAGAGAGAGAGAGAGAGAGAGAGAGAGAGAGAGAGAGAGAGAGAGAGAGAGAGAGAGAGAGAGAGAGAGCGACAGATAGAGCGACAGAGAGAGAGCCCATCTGTTTGCCCCAGTAGGCTGGCTGTGTTAGAGAGTTCACTCTAACACTCTAACACTCATTCACTCAGGGAGTCAGAGGGTAGCTTGGCTCCTCCAATATTTTAACTCACCCTACCATTGGGGCCATCCACACTGCCCCCTCCACACAAACACACACGCACGCGCACCTAAATCCTAGTGCGTAACTGAGATGAGAAGCCTAAAAATAACATACTATTAGTACAGTGCAATATAGATTTACCCCCTGTGCGATATCGATTTTTTCCTGCAAAAAAACGTATGGTTGTGTGTTAAAAACGATACACACAATAGAAAATATACTAAAATATAAACAACCGTCCGAACAAGAGAATGCTCCAGAAGAACTAACCATTTTCAGATCTATTTCACGATATTCCACATATTGCGTAAGTCAAGTCAACAACTTCTGGTAGCTACCATTTCCTGTTTGGTTATTCAAAGTCACGTTTCTAATTTACCGGAAGTTTTAGACCTGGCCTGGTATCACTGTCTGTGCATATCCATATAGCCAATTGAGATACATTAGTAAATTAGGCTACACAAGACACATTAGCTGTTAAACAGGTCAACATCTAGAATTAGTATGTACATCTCACTAACGGTTGAGCAATAAAACCTCTGAAACAATACATTGTATACTTTAAAGCCTGTAATTAACTAACAAACAACAACAAGAATTGTACCTTATGCTGATGGAAAGTAGGTAACCTACACTCTACACTAACGAACACGTACGATGATAAATCACATCAGCTCAAACTAGCAACATGTGAAAACGTCATGATTTGGCGCAGGCACGCTGACGGGGAAACAGGAACTTCAGCTCGCCCCTTCACTGTGATATACTGTCTGTCTACGAAAGGAACATGGCTACCTCCTCAAGCACACAGAGGGATCAAGGAGGTAGGAGGGAGGGTGTGTGTGGGGGGGCTGTTACTATTTATGCAAGTGAGAAATGGAAGATGAGAGAGAGTGGTAAGTAAGAGGCTGGCATGTTGTGCACATGTACAAAACACTTTCTAACCATCGATGGTTAAGTTGCCAGACACACACATGCACACAAACATACTGCACATAATGTTAGTCTACTGAGGGCTGATAGCTGTATGCACCAAGTTATGTCAGATAGCAGCATATTCCAGCTAGTGTGAATCCTTGCCAGGAAATATGTATGTGTGTGTGTGTGTGTGCAGAGCAGGTTAGGACATACAATTGTGCATTGCAGCACTGATATAGACTGGGTGGACATAGACAGATGGGCTGATTGATAGCACTGTGGAACATGCAGTCTCATGTGGCACGTGTGTCTCTGTGTGTGTGTGTGTGTGTGTGTGTGTGTGTGTGTGTGTGTGTGTGTGTGTGTGTGTGTGTGTGTGTGTGTGTGTGTGTGTGAGTGTGTACACGTGTACTATCCTACTCTTTTTTTCTTTTACTCATGACAAATGCAGTTTGTATGTTGACTGTGTTTGAGAAAGGAGCTGTTTATGTCAGTGATATTTATGATACTTGCAGGATTTTGATCATCCATATGCAAACCCTGCAGCTAAGGTGTACATGTCCAGCCGTCATCTATAAACTGTGGTGGGCAGGGACGGACGTGCCGGATGTACAATAACTCTGACATGCTGCCAACTCATTTGGCAGACATGCAAAGACAAACTCAACTCATTTGATTGTCAAAACATAGAACTTAATAGGCCTTTATCTGAGTAACTAAGGTGCTTGACTAGGCCCATACTGTTATCTGACCCTTCTATCAGAACAGAGAATCACTGTCGCCACTCAAGTGAAAGGTGCTTAACCCTTGTGCTGCCTTTGGGTCACATGACCCAAAGGTTCAAAGCGAACCATCGTTGTGTTTACCCAATACAAAAACAAATAAAAAGCATTTTATTTTAACCTTCGCAATGTGGGGGGTCTGAGACAGCCCGACGGTTAAAAGAAAATGATTCACTTTGTTTTTGTATGCGGTAAAGTTGTCGCAATACGATGGTGGGTCACAATGACTGATGGGTCAGAATGACCCGAAGATAACAAGGGTTAAGCACACATTTACATTTAATCATTTAGCAGACGCTCTTATCCAGAGCGACTTACAGTGAGTACAGGGACATTCCCCCCGGAGGCAAGTAGGCCTTGCACAACAACACAACATCCTTTTGCACAGCCAGGAATTGAACCGGTAACCTTCAGATTACTAGCCCGTATCCCTAACCGCTCAGCCACCTGACACACACACGCAAACACACATACCCCTCTGAAACAAATGTCTATTTTCTTGCCCCTTACCTAATTAATATTACTAATACACAATGTATGTCTTTGAAAGTTAATGCCTGTTTAGTTGGTACTGCACTGGCCCAGTGATTTAAGTGGATTCTCAGCAGCACTATCAACATGCGGTAATTCCACCCAGGCTGACAGTGACTCATAAGCAAAGTGGAGACAAGAAAATGTGCCCAGCAGCTGCAGTGTCAGGAGCTAACCCTTCCAGCTGTGCTGCCCCCCCCTTCCCCCACCCTGCACTCTCACCCTCTCTCTCCCGACTCTCTCTCTCTCTCTCTCTCTCTCTCTCTCTCTCTCTCTCTCTCTCTCTCTCTCTCTCTCTCTCCCGACTCTCTCTCTCTCTCTCTCTCTCTCTGACACTCTCTCTCTCTCTCTGACTCTCTCTCTTTCTGACTAACTCTCACTCTCTCTCCAACTTTTTCTGACTCTCCCTCTCTCTCACTTTCTCTCTGGCCAACCAAGGCCAACAGTTCACAAAACACTCACTACACCACTACACAGGAAGGTGATCTAAGGCTCACATATAGAGAAGTGGCAAACCAAAGTACCACAACTCTGCCTAGGAGACTCCGCCAGCACACACACTCCCTATAATCAGTGGTGGGCTGATGTACTGAGTTCTCAATGGCAAAAACAAGCCTACATAAACAATAGAGATAGAGAGAGAGTGAGATAGAGAGAGAGTGAGATAGAGAGAGATCCCCCCGCCAGTCCTCCATGCCTGCTGCTCTATGTACAGTACTCATTCATGCACATCCTGGCCTGCTCCAATCCCGGCCCTGTGTTCTTACAGGCTTTAACAAAAGGGCCTCCCAGCAGCATGGGGTTGGGGGGGGGGGGCTCTGCATGACCAAATCAAGCGGCGGGGCCACATCAATGGGTCAACAAGGCTAGCAACAAAACTAACATGAGAGGCTACATGAGGGGGAAGCCCAAAAGCTAGAGGGCTGGGCAGGGGGGGGGGGACTAGGCACTAGGACACAGACTAAAAACAACAGGAGCGCTATCCCAACACTGTTTTACTACCGAAAATCTTGTCTGGGCAACATTGACAGTGCCATAGCATGGGACTGCAGTGTGAACGTTGCCGGAGAGACTTCTTTCAGAACCTATTAATTTGTCATGGTCGGAATCAATTCATTTGTTTGTTTGTCCTTTGCAGAGTCCTTCTGAAGCGTGGGAAGGCATTGCTGTACATCATGTGCAGCATATTTCCTGGTGCCCTATTCATGATGAACCCATGGCAGCCTTCAATCTGAGGCAAACTGAGTAAACGACAAGTTTCTTGGGGGGGGGGGGAAGAGAGAGAGAGGGGGGGGGGGAAGAGAGAGAGAGAGAGAGAGAGAGAGAGAGAGAGAGAGAGAGAGAGAGAGAGAGAGAGAGAGAGAGAGAGAGAGAGAGAGAGAGAGAGAGAGAGAGAGAGAGAGGCTGTGTTTTTGGTTGTCTGCTCCTTGCCCACTAATTCTGAGTTCACTCCCCTAAATGCAGCATCGGCCCCTCGAACTGCACCCCACCCCCACCCCACCGACGATCCCCAGATGCCCTCCCCAGCACTGGCCCCCATGCAACGCTTCCTTGGTCATGTGACTGAGCGGACAGCAGTGCGGAATGGAAGGAATGTGATCGCATGACTGTTTACCCAACGAGCGCCGTGAGGAAGAGACCCTGCGTCTCACACACACACTCACTCACTCGTCTATCACACACACACACACACACACACACAGTGCATACGTTCCATCACTAAAATACTCACTGTTCCCAAATACACAAATACATAAAGCTTTGAGCATTTGAACATTTGAACATATAGTTGCACTGGGGCACACCATACTGGCCAAACGTTCATTATTCATTGTACAAATCTACCCCCGGTTTAGACAAAATCATCCACTGAGAAAGAAATTCATCCCTTAGACCCTCAGGCGTGCTTTCTTTCCTAATGTTCCGTTTGTGTACCAGCAAATAATCAACATATACACACACGGTCTGTGCACACAATTAGAAGTGGATGGTGTACACCTGCTGGTTCTGTGCACCACAGTGATCCCCAAGTCACCTGACTGAGATCATCAAACTTATCAGGCAGCATATTGATCCAGCTCCACTTTCAAGGGTGCCATCAGAAAAGGAGCTGGGGGGGAAGGACTTCAAAAGAAGAGTATGTTTTTCCCGCACCGGTCTAATCGGCACTCTGCACTGACTAGACGTTCCTCGGATCAAAGCATGTTTCACTTCAGGTGGTTTCAAAGTGGTTTATCTCCTGGAGAGATGTGGGATGAGATATAAGGGGATAATGAGATGAGTTTCTGTATCAGGTTACTTCAATTGGAAATTATTGCCAAGTTTTGACAACTGCTCCCTCAAGACGCATTCTCAAACCAGGAATATGTCACAAATCTATTATGAAGCAACAACAAAAAAGCATAACAATTACAAAATAAAAAGAATGAAACATTATTGTAAAATATGTTAGGTCTTATGTTATGTGGCAAAAGATGCGTGGTGAAAAACACGACTCAGTATTACTATTTTCTGTTCTGTATCTGACATTCTGACGCCATTAAAGCCTTTGTGAACAGATGCATATTCTGTATGCAAACCTTCTGAGAAACATTTACGGAGAGCTTTATCTGTATGTACAGTAAACATATACTGGATATACTGTGTTATATACATAAGAGAGAGATGTATATGGAGCGAAAACCAAATGAGATTTTTGTACCACATCTTTTCCATATGCGAATGTAATCAATAAACCTTTTCATGAAGTTCTATTGCCTTTGCAGACAAGAACCCAGAGAATAACCCTGCAGTGTTCTGAGGCCGGTCTAATTGAATGAGACTGAGATCTGTGCTTTGGTCGTTGGCTGGGAGAGCTTACAAGAGCTTTAGACCAGACAACATCTCTACAACGCTGCTTCTAGCTCTATCCACTGGAACATCTACACACCAACAGCCACACTAAGCCAGGAACTTTCAAAAGATACAACACAGACCCCAAATCTAACATACCAA
Source organism: Osmerus eperlanus (assembly GCF_963692335.1). Taxonomy (NCBI): domain Eukaryota; kingdom Metazoa; phylum Chordata; class Actinopteri; order Osmeriformes; family Osmeridae; genus Osmerus; species Osmerus eperlanus. The sequence continues at coordinate 3,918,515 of NC_085027.1, forward strand.
AAGTCGAATTGCGTAATATTAGGTATTGTTTTTGAAATTACGTCTTTTGACAGACAGAATTACAGTCCACTTGGGTTCATAAATAGAAAGACAGTTGACTGCCACCCTAACCAAAAATATACTTCTGATGAACTGGTTGCCGCAACTGGAAATATCATTTTTGTGAACTTCCAGAGAAATCTCTGTTCCTGATAATCCTCGGTGATAAACATAGTTTTCCATTTTGCCATAAAAGATAGCAGCCCAAAGATTTACCAATATGGCAAACCCATACATTACTACTAAAACATTTGATCAAAGACAAGAGCTGAGTCGTGAAAATGAAGCACTTCCCAGGACCTCTCTCTATTGGTAGACTGTCTTTTTACATGCCTTCTGGGACTGGGATTGGTCCACACACACTCAGGGTTATGAATAGGCACACACATCCAGCCATACAAATCAACATCTTCGCTAGACAAAGATACCCATATCAAATTCAGCCAAGTGTGCCTCTTTAAATAATATGCATCCTAATTTAGCTTAGCCTCTCCAGGGGGATCAGGATGCAATCACACAAACAGAGGGACAAACATAGCCACGTACACTCTCCTACACACTCCCTAACTCCTGTTTGAATCCAAGCTGAAACAAGTTTGGGAATATGCACAAAATAAGTGAAGTGAAGTAAAACTGGGATTATTAGAAGATTTAAAGAGATTATTAGAGAATTAAAGCAATGCTAATGGCTTTAGCCAACAGCATAGTCACTTATGATAAAACATTTAAATAAAACAGGTTAAGGGGCTGCTCATTATGGACAAAGAAATGCAATTATGTTTATGAATAAGTCATTAAGCAGGACGTGTTCACAATTATGTTCTAGGCCGGAGGCAGACAAGGTGAATTCCTGATCCAGCTGCAGGGTCAGAGGCTGGGGATGGAGGAGTCGGATGAGGTCTAGGATGAAGCTAGAGTCAGGTGAGGTAGGAACTGGTGTGGGTGGAGGTAGGGTCAGGTGAGGTAGGGGCGGCTGAGGATGGAAGGTGGGTCAGGTGAGGTTGAGGAAAGAGGCAGGGCCAGGTGAGGTAGGGGTGGCTGAGGATGGAAGGTGGGTCAGGTGAGGTTGAGGAAAGAGGCAGGGCCAGGTGAGGTAGTAGGTACTGGTGGTGAAGCAAAGGTGAGGTTGGGTAGGGTTAGTATTAGTAAAACTATTGTTGCATATATCAACAGATCAGAAAGTAAAGTTTGTGTTGGTAGTGTTTGTGTCCTTATGATGAAAGCAAAGAGCATGGACAGACACTGGATCAGCAGAGCATTTGACAGACATTAAAATGATGAAGAGGGGGGAAGTTGACACTGGGGTCAGAGACGGTGGAGGCAGGAGAGCAATGAGGCGAGTCAGGATGATGAGGCAGAAGGTGAACGGTTGGGACCATGGGGGAAATCAGTGGTGTCACCGTTTAACTGAAGAAGTGATGAAGCTCCTGCCCACAAAGCCCCCTCAGGAGATGGGAGGCATGATGTCCGCTGGGAGGCATGACGACCGCTGGGAGGCATGACGACCGCTGGGAGGCATGACGACCGCTGGGAGGCATGACGACCACTGGGAGGCATGACGACCACTGGGAAACTGTCTGACATCCTGAATGCCCTAACTACGGTCTCATTTGGTTCTTCCATTTCGAAGCTTTACGTAAAAAAATGTGTCATGGTGAACTCGAACAGTCTGGATCTTAGCGTGTTCAGTGGATGTTTTACCTTCTGTCCATCCTCCAAGAGAGGGGTGCATGTGTAAACGCACACAGACACCCGCGCCCTCTCACACGATTCATTTGTTCGTGATGAGTTCAGCGGAGTTGACATATTTTCATTTGATCTTCCAAATGGAAAAAACAAGCTCTTTGTTTGTGGATCTGATGTAGCGACGCCCCTTGCCCCCAAACCCTCCCCATCGGCTCCCCCGTCAATTCATCCCCCCCCCCCCGACAGCAATCTCCGTTCTCCAGTTCCAGTTCCCACAATAACCCCCAGCAACAACACCCACAACATTCCTCTTCCTCTCTCTACAGACCTGACCTAACACACACACACACACACTGTAGCATTTCACTATAGACCAACACTCCAGGGCAGCCCCCCTCCACCCCCCCACATACACACACACACATGCGCCCACAACAGGGGACCAAAAGCGTAGTCCCTCATGATAACATCATTATTATCTAATGACAAACATTATGACAACATTGATTCAAAATAACAGTGTCAACATTACCAGACGTGGATGAACAACCTTGTGAATGAGTAATTCACCTGTTGTTCTTTGAACATCACATAAAACTGAATACCTGCTGAGGTCCAGTTTGAATGGATCAGAAAGGGGAATTTTCTGAATAAATCAGGGTGTCCCTCATCTGTGACAGTACAAATATGAGAATTAGTTGATGAATCAAACAGGTGTTTTTTATGTGATAGGCCTACAGCCTACCTCTTCTGGACAACACTGTGGAAACAAGGCAATCCCTTAAAAGCCATTAAGAGCTGTATGAAGTTTGTTTCTAGCAAGCATATAGGCTACTCACGTGAACTTTAATTATAAGAACAACAAATAATAGGGTGTTTCACACGTTTCCCGTTCTACTTTGAGGAGGACTTTGTTAAAGTAGCTATATTGTTCATGCAAATTTTAACATAATAACAATAATAGAAAATCACTCAGTCATCTCTCAGCATCTGAATTCAAAAAACGAATGCAGTTGCCTTGTCTGGGTACAGTACATGTCACTACGACACAATAAAAAAAAAACACGACTGCATGTACCAGTAGACGTATCTCTACGCCTGAGCTTCTGCACTGCCCTCTTTGTCATGTAAATGCTGCGGGTAGTCTCTCGATATCTGCTCTACTCGTTCTCCTCTACCTCACCGCCAGTCGGCTGAGTGGATCGGCTGCTCTCAAGTCACCCTGCCTCGCTTCTGAATCTGAGGCCACCGCAATGCAATCATAATCTGTGAGCTGGTACGACCATTTCACTGGACAAACTGCACACATCCGCCCTTGTCCTAACAACGTAAGGCACATGGTCGGCACAACTATAGAAACAGCACCAAAAACTAAAACATAGCCCACAGCTAAATACGCTGGGGCACATTTGAGAGGCTACATATTGATCTTTTCGAGAGCCAGAAAGACAGCCTTTGCAAGTCTGGCATGTGGTAAAGAACACAAGCACAACTTCAGTATATGAATGCATTAAGTGTTCGGTTACACCAGACAACGAACTACCTCTATACTGAATGATACCAAAACTGCTTTGGTCATTTTTCGTTTTGAGTTCTGCATTAGGCAGATGTTAACTGTTACAACTAATCATGTTTAGCAGCCTAAAATCCAGCTTTGGCACATGGCCCCTTCCTCTCAAATGATTCCCCCATTCCCACCAAGCTACATACGACTGCTTTGATCTGAACTCCAGCGGCATTAATTCCATCAAAGAACTCGTGCCGCCGCTGAAACATCAGAGCGAAATGTGCCCATAATGCTAACATTGTTGCTTATGTGCAACTTTGAAGCGGCCGGTCAAGTGTCCACAGAAAGCAATGCGCCTAGCCAAACATTCACAAAAGAAAGGGTGTTGAACAGTCATTCAAAACCTATGTTGGATACAACCTGACTCATAATGAACACTTAAAAAATGTAGCCTACTGCAACGAAGCAAGGTGCAAATTTGCTCACTATAAATCTGTTATCGTTTATAACTCTACCTACCAGCTGTTTTGACCGACATAGATAAGGAGGTACAGATATGTACCTAACTTGAAAAGCATGTGTTGTTCAGTTGATAATATTAAAGGGTATTAGCCTACCTTGCACGGATGGACCACAGAACCCCAGCCAAAGTAGACAGAAAAACCAGATACTCTCAACCGCCATGTAAAGCCTTTGATTTCCAGCAGAGGGGTAAGCAGCGTGAGGGTCTATACAACCAGCTATACCGTTACAGCGACATGCGTACCTATAAATCGGCTATAGTGTTCTCTAGTCTGCTTATTTGTTGTTGTAAATCCCTTTGGCGTAGTCCCCTGCGTTTTTAATAACAGGGTAGCATTAATCGGGGTAGAGCCGTCGTGTATCGCGGCGCTTCATCGCCATGTTGTGAGCGAATGTTAAGTGTGTGTGTGTTGGCTGCTGTTCTTCACACACACAGACATGGACGCGTGCACACACTCACATTCCCCCCAACACTCTAGCAAGTCCCGCTTTGGGAGACTACTGGACGCAGCCAATAATTTTAACACACCCCCTTCTTAGTTGCTCAATGTTACCCTGCGCTTCCTCATACATCTTTCATCTAGCCCCCGCTACCTTTTAGGAAATCCAACTAATCGTAATGTATTGTGGTTGTACATAATTTATAACCTAAACACAGATTTACAATGCAGGTCCACACAACTATTGGCCGAATACACCTGTTGTTAAACCACAAATGTTAAAAGTGATTTACAAACTCTATTCCACAGTGTCACTCACATGCTACAGTCAGAGAAACCAAACCAAAAACCAGAGAAGTTATCAAAAGAACCACTCATTCTAATTTCAGCTTGCCCTCCGGGCTTAACTCCATACACATAGCTGTGTGTGCCAGTGAGGGTCACAGGACAGTGTGGGGAAGCAGGGGTGGCACATGTGTTCCCAGCAGGATGAGGGAGCAGTGCGCCCCTGCTCCTCACTTGCACCATGTGCTCTTTTGGGACTCGCTGGGTTTCACATCTAAACAGCCAGCAGGTGCCAGCTGGAGCCAAGCCCTCTATCAGCAGACAAAGACACGCTGTGCATCCCCAGCATCGCATGTGCCACTTCCTTGCTCCGCCATGCTTGGGTACACAGAGAGGCGGGGGGGGCGTGGGGATGAGGTGGAGGGATTCATGGATAAGAGCGTCTGCTGAATGACTCAATGTAAATGTGTGGATATGTGTGGATAATCTTATGCCAGCGGTTGCCTCGGCAGCTCTTTAGATGATTTCAATGTTGTGAGCTGCAGCAGCACAAGCTTAATGATGCAAATCTCGGGAGAGCAGAATGAATTGACTCTTCCATGTTTACATAGGGGGATGAGATGAGGGTCACAGTGCTGAGTGGAACCTGGGCTTTTCTGATCTTCATTATGGAGGTAATCTAACCCTCCCCCCAAACACCAGACAAGGAGCCCCACAGAATAACGGGAGTTCCCCATCTATGACGCGTAACCATCCAGAAACATGGCTGGCTGGCTGGCCATGCACGGTGTTCAGATGGTAAACATTTTCAGATATGTGATGTGTCTTTCTGCGTTGGTCTCTCATTACCACATGAAAGACAACTCTGATACAGGATAACAGAAGATGTGTTCCGGGAATTACAGCTGCTGTTTCAACATGAGGCTTCCTCTCTCCTCGCTGCCAAAACCAAGCAGAGAGAACACGCCAAGAGAGCCCAAGATAGAAACAAGATTATTGCAGACAAAATTATTTACACCCGAGGTTCTGCCCAATGAGGATAATTAACATAGTAAAGTTGTCAGGCTTGAGTCAAACAGAGAGGAGGTTTAGCAACTTCTCTCGGGATAAAAGTTTGTATTTTTCTCTGGGTTCAAATGCCATTTTATTCCCTCTAGGCCTTTTTAATCATAATTGTTAGAGCATAACATGGAGGTAGGCGGCATTTCCATGCTATGTGTGAAGTGTAAAGGAACAGTGATTGTTATGCCAGGGTAATTTACAGTTTCTGTCTGCACATCTCTAATAGCTTCGGTGGGGTTATCAACTGTGGAAATGCCAATTACATTCTTGAAGTCTACTATTCCCTTTTCCTGTACCACATCTCTCTACCCTCTGCATGTTGCCACTGTCCTTGACTCTGTGTTATAGAGTCACAGTCTGGTGTGTTTGTTTTTTGTTTATGCTGACTCCTGTAGCCTCCATAGTGGCTGCGATTCATGGCCAAGGTCAGCTCATGGCTCTGTCTGACAGCTAAAGCTGTTCTTGATAGAAAGGTAATGATACACCCCATACTGGGCTGCTGTTGAAAGAAGGGTAAGAAAATACCCCACACTGACAGACCGGCTGGACATCGCCCCCTGCTGTGAGAGCTGAGAAGGAACATCAGGGAACAAACACTCGTGATTTAGAACATCGATAAAACACTACTGCAGAGAGTGCGAAAAGCAAACACCTCGACAACGTTTCACGTTCCGTAGGAATTGAGAAAATAAGTGCAAAAATAAAGAAAAAATATATATTTGTTGTGCTATCATTTCAAACAGAATACAGGATTTAAGTTGCCCCGAAACTTTTTATTTTTGGTAATTATCCAAGACATATACCACCCATTATCCAGCAGCCTTCAATAAACACATTCAGCAAACGGTCAAGTTCATGGTCCATGTTTGCGTTTGCAAATGAAGTCTGTGTATGTTTGCCCCTCCTGTGTGTCATCCCATCCGCCTCCACTGGAGGAGTGGCGTTTACATGCTTGGGGTGGAGGAAAGGGTCTCCATAGAAACCAAGACAAGTGTGGCACATTGGCTTAGAGGGTGACTGGGCAAATGGTTCACTTTGGTGGAACAATGGCACGGGGTTCTCTGGTTTAGTGCCTGGGTCTGGTGCTCTAGGGGGAGCATGCAGGGTGGGGGGGGCGTCAAGGCACATTTCGAGTTTGACAAAAAAAACCTGCTCTTTCCTCCCCTTTATCGCGAATGCACGCATACACACACACAAACACACATGTTTGTTTCGGTTGTATGACATTGGGGTTCCTTCAGGCATAGTGTGTGCATGTGTGTGTGAAAGAGAGAAAGAGAGAGCAGGGGTAAATAGAGTGTGCGTGTGTGTGTGTGTGTGTGTGTGTGTGTGTGTGTGTGTGTGTGGAGGGGGGGGGTGATGATGTAATGACTCAATGCCTCATTATTCTCAGCACATTCTGAATTATGATCTCATGGGCACAAATGCACAGAATCCCCAACAATCTGTCTTCTGTGAGTGAGCTGAGGGGAGGGAGGAGAGCACACAGAATCACATGCCCAATGATAGGATGCCGTCTCTTTCCTCAGTCTACTTTTGCTCATGTTGGAGTACCTGACAGACTACCCCTCTGCCTCCGTCCATCCATACGTCCGCCCCTCCATCTGTCCATTGGTCTCTGTCTCTGTCTCTCTCTCTCTCTCTCTCTCTCTCTCTCTCTCTCTCTCTGTCTTTCTCTGTCTCTGTCTCTCTCTCTCTCTCTTTCTCTAAAGAAGAAGAAGAAGAAGAAGAAGAAGAAGAAGAAGAGGAAGAAAAAGAAGAAGAAGAAGAGAAGAAGAAGAAGAAGGACAATTTGTAGCTGCGTTCCACCCTAATCTGCTCTGAGAGGGTATACTGGGGAATTAGAGCAGGGGACCTGGGTGGGCAGAGTCTCCTTTCAACAAAGACTAGGAGCGGCTCTTGTCCTAATTAGCTTAACCCTTGTGTTATCTTCGGGTCATTCTGACCCATCAGTCATTGTGACCCACCGTCGTATTGCGACAGATTTACCGCATACAAAGACAAAGTGAAGCATTTTCTTTTAACCGTTGGGCTGTCTCAGACCCCCCACATTGCAAAGGTTAAAAGAAAATTATTTTAATTTGTTTTTGTATTGGGTAAAATTGGGTAAACACAACGATGGTTCGTTATGAACCTTTGGGTCATGTGACCCGAAGGCAGCACGAGGGTTAAAAGTAGATTTTTAATCTTCGTAAAAAAAGAAAGAAAGAAAAAAGAGTCTTGGTTGCTGTGAAAAGACAGGGCTTCCAACGCTCTGCTAACGTGTCGTCTCAAGTGTCCCGTCAATGGAGGCCTTGTTCCTTGGTGAGTACAGGACCCAGCCCACTCTTATCTGTGTTTGGGCTCCTCTATTGAAGGTGCCTGTCATCAGAGTTAACAAGCAATGTGCAGAGCCTGGAAAAGCCTCAGACCTGCTGCTGAATATTCATGGCTGGAGGCAAGATAGAGAAGACAGCGGGGACAAGGAGGCAAAGGAGAAAGGGGAACCAGGAAGGAAGAGGAGAACAGAAGAAATAAGGATCGGAGACTATGATGGAACATTTCAAAGACATTCACATTTCCATCCAAGTGGTAGTCATTGGCCTTCATGTTGTACAAGTGGAACTGAGATGATCTCTGTTCATTTAGTGGAGGAAGAGCGACAAGAAAGTTCTGTGAAAGAGGAGCTGACCTTTAGTCTGCCCCCACTGTCATTTCCCTGGGCCCAACGGCGCTATTAGCTCATGTTAGTCGGCTCCTGTCTGCATTACCGTAGTAAGTGAGATCATTGAATTCTCGTCAGTAACCTTGTTCACTCTGTCTGTTTTAGACCAGTTCTGACCAGTCTCGTCCGTCCAGCATCCCCCCGGATCCCCCACCACCCCCTGCCAATTCTCCTTCAAAATAATAAACCGCCGTAATCGTGTTCTGACTCTTGTGTTTGGGTGTACCTGCCAGCCAGCCCCCGTGACACCCACTGAGGCCTGTCTGAAAGGAGCTGGAAGCATTCAAACACTAGGACTTGGTGAACTGTCTGAGACAGAATTGATTCACTCATAGCACAAATTCTGGTGCATCTGAGCAATCCAAATTACAATTAAATATAAGAATCCCCTGCAGCCTTTTGAAATGTAGATAGTGTCTCCTCAGTGTGTCCAAGTTTATCCTCTGCCAGGACTGTGATGGATAGACAGATCTACGGCCAGGAGGGCCGACACACAGAGCAGAGAGTCAGAATGTTAGAGAAACTAGATTCCTCCATAAACAAACATTTCACTATTTTATTTTGCTTTATCACATTATCTTTATTGCACCACTGCAAGAGATGTGAAATACTACTTCAGTCTCTGATTTTGTGTCCTAATGCTGACTGATGTTTGGCCCTGCTCCCCTTCCCTGAATGCATTCTCTAATTTAATCAGGCGTGTTCCTTAACGAGAGTTATGAAGCTGTTTCACCGCACCCAAGTGTGTAGAGATGGAAGGAGGGAGGAGAGGAAGGAGGGAGGGAGGTGAGGAAGGAGGGATGGAGGAGAGGAAGGAGGGAGGGAGGAGAGGAAGGAGGGAGGGAGGAGAGGAGAGGAAGGAGGGATTGAGGAGAGGAAGGAGGGAGGGAGGAGAGGAAGGAAGGAGGGAGGAGAGAAAGGAGGGAGGGAGGAGAGGAAGGAGGGAGGGAGTACAAAGGGAAATATGGACATTCGCAGGCGTTCAGCGAGATATCAGAATTCGGTTTATTCGCAATGTATGTTATACAAACACGTAATTTACTGTGGCAGGGAGGTGCAAAATACTACACATATACGAATCTTAAATGAAGTAAAAGTACAAAAGTTTAACAATTTCTAAGAACTAAACAATCTAAGAACTAAACAATCTAAGAATAAAACAATTTAAATATAAAATAAAATATATATAAAAATAAGAATAAGAATGAGCAGCAATAGATGGAGGGGGGCTTGATGGTGTGGAGGAGGGCTGTGCCCAGCGGGGACTCTCGGCATAGGTCAGAGAGGGCTGGAGGAGGCCGTGACTCTCGGCATAGATCAGAGAGCGCTGGAGGAGGCCGTGACTCTCTGCATAGGTCAGAGAGGGCTGGAGGAGGCCGTGAGTCTCTGCATAGGTCAGAGAGGGCTGGAGGAGGCCGTGACTCTCTGCATAGGTCAGAGAGGGCTGGAGGAGGCCGTGACTCTCTGCATAGATCAGAGAGCGCTGGAGGAGGCCGTGACTCTCTGCATAGGTCAGAGAGGGCTGGAGGAGGCCGTGACTCTCGGCATAGATCAGAGAGCGCTGGAGGAGGCCGTGACTCTCTGCATAGGTCAGAGAGGGCTGGAGGAGGCCGTGACTCTCGGCAGAGATCAGAGAGTTCTGGAGGAGGCCGTGACTCTCGGCAGAGATCAGAGAGGGCTGGAGGAGGCCGTGACTCTCGGCATAGATCAGAGAGGGCTGGAGGAGGCCGTGACTCTCGGCAGAGATCAGAGAGGGCTGGAGGAGGCCGTGACTCTCGGCAGAGATCAGAGAGGGCTGGAGGAGGCCGTGACTCTCGGCAGAGATCAGAGAGGGCTGGAGGAGGCCGTGACTCTCTGCATAGGTCAGAGAGGGCTGGAGGAGGCCGTGACTCTCGGCAGAGCTCAGAGAGGGCTGGAGGAGGCCGTGACTCTCTGCATAGGTCAGAGAGGGCTGGAGGAGGCCGTGACTCTCGGCATAGATCAGAGAGGGCTGGAGGAGGCCGTGACTCTCGGCATAGGTCAGAGAGGGCTGGAGGAGGCCGTGACTCTCGGCATAGGTCAGAGAGGGCTGGAGGAGGCCGTGACTCTCGGCATAGATCAGAGAGGGCTGGAGGAGGCCGTGACTCTCTGCATAGGTCAGAGAGGGCTGGAGGAGGCCGTGACTCTCGGCAGAGATCAGAGAGGGCTGGAGGAGGCCGTGACTCTCGGCAGAGATCAGAGAGGGCTGGAGGAGGCCGTGACTCTCGGCATAGATCAGAGAGGGCTGGAGGAGGCCGTGACTCTCGGCAGAGATCAGAGAGGGCTGGAGGAGGCCGTGACTCTCGGCATAGGTCAGAGAGGGCTGGAGGAGGCCGTGACTCTCGGCAGAGATCAGAGAGGGCTGGAGGAGGCCGTGACTCTCGGCATAGATCAGAGAGGGCTGGAGGAGGCCGTGACTCTCGGCATAGATCAGAGAGGGCTGGAGGAGGCCGTGACTCTCGGCAGAGATCAGAGAGGGCTGGAGGAGGCCGTGACTCTCGGCATAGATCAGAGAGGGCTGGAGGAGGCCGTGACTCTCGGCAGAGATCAGAGAGGGCTGGAGGAGGCCGTGACTCTCTGCATAGGTCAGAGAGGGCTGGAGGAGGCCGTGACTCTCTGCATAGATCAGAGAGGGCTGGAGGAGGCCGTGACTCTCGGCAGAGGTCAGAGAGGGCTGGAGGAGGCCGTGACTCTCTGCATAGGTCAGAGAGGGCTGGAGGAGGCCGTGACTCTCGGCAGAGATCAGAGAGGGCTGGAGCATGCATGTTAGACATGCTCGGCATAGGTCAGAGAGGGGGAGGGGGAGTCAGATGGCTGAGCGGTGAGGGAATCGGGCTAGTAATCCGAAGGTTGCCAGTTCGATTCCCGGTCATGCAACTGACGTTGTGTCCTTGGGCAAGGCACTTCACCCTACTTGCCTCGGGGGGAATGTCCCTGTACTTACTGTAAGTCGCTCTGGATAAGAGCGTCTGCTAAATGACTAAATGTAATGTAATACATGCTATATTTAAGACTTCAGCACTGGCTATTATCAGCCAGTCCTGTTAATCTGACAGAAAAGATATAAACACTTCAAGGGGAAGGAATAATGTCCTTGTGCTTTTACACACAGGTACTGGAGCTATTTCAGGAGTCTTTGGTGCCAAGCGCATCAAATATTTCCAAAAATATTGCACAGTATTGCCACTGAAATACAGTAAGTCTCCAGTCATGGAGATAAGATTATCATAAATTGACGGTGACTTTTGACACAATGTCTGTCTCCTCTTAAATCTGTGTGTATGTATGTGTTGGTTTTTCTGTATTTATCTGTGCAGTATGTTGGATCTTTAGAGTGGTAAACAAACAGAGGATGTGGGGTTCACTAAAGTGACTGTAAGTCTGTAAGGCTGTAAGTATTCATGCATGCTTTTCACACACCAGAGCCCTCCTGGAGGATTGTGTGGGTGGGTGTTTTATCTGCGCTGTGTGTCTGAAGGCACTTATGAAGAGAAAGTGCCATGCACATGCTCATGCAAGCTGCTAGCTATGGCTGCTAGTGGCCTTTGCTCCTTGAGTGTCCAGGCACACATAAAATTAAGCATTAGTAAAAGACTTGTGTTGGTACTGCGCATGTGTTATTTTTTGAAGTTAGCTACACCGAAAGAGGAGAGAGGGAGAAAGAGAGCGAGGGAGGGAGGGAGAGGGAAAGGTAGAGAGAACACCATGTACCTTGAACAGAGACATTGCAACTTTTCAAAAATCTGCCTTGACAGCAACTCTCCAGAGGCCTTATATACAGGATGATTGGCTAGATCAAAGTACAGACTGACCAGTCTTTTCACAAAACCCTCACAAAACCCTATAAGAGTGGCAGAGTACCCCCTCATGGCAAAGAACAGATACTACAGTCCTTTTTTCTCTATTGTGGAAACTCCCATTCCCCTCAGCAAGCAACTTTTGGCATCCTTCAGCCAAACTCATTTCAAACAGTCTGCCAACAGCAGTCAGTTTACTACGACTCGTGAGTTATGCAGACGAAAAGCCAAGTGCAAATCAAATTCCAATTTAGCAACTTACCATGCAGTGGATGGAGTAAAAGGTTAATCCTCTTATCTTTTTAATCTACAAATCACCACAGATCTCCAAGCTCCAATAATGGTGCTTAGACACACACACACACACAGTGAGCCTGAATAGATGCTCAGGTTTCACCTTGATTCAATTTAGAAAAGTCTAGAGTGGTGCCCCTCAGTCTAAGCCCTCACACGATCCCTATTTTGGCTACTGCTGACTCCAGAGGAACAACAATACATGTGTATCTCCAGCTGTATTTCCACTAAACAGGGTTTACTTAGATAAACAAACAGAAAGCCCTGGGAAACAAGTTGGTGATTTCAGCTAGACGTGGCTTATGTTTCACAGGGGAGGCCAGATTGGACGGGGTAGGGACTGGTGAGGGTCAGGCTGGATATAAAGGCTGACAACATTTCCCAAGGGCTAACAGTCACGGCCAACCTCAGCACATGTCATTGAATGTGATAAACATGGGACCATTGTCCCTGTCTCCCCGGATAACCTTCAGCCCCTCTGCAATGAAATACAGAAGGCCTAAAGAGTTTAGAGCAGTGGAAATATCAAAACACATTGGCCTTTATAGAGAGCACTCATCTGTCCTCGTACAAACTCCTGTAGATGCACTGTATGTTTTGGAGTGGGCACCCAGCCCTGGCACACATATTTGGAGGGAAGCTTACTCACACAACCAGCTAACTCACACAACCAGACACAAGCTGTGACAGACATTGTCTATCAGATAATTCATTCTGTTTTCACACCCTAGAAGCCAAAGCTAAGTGCCTGGAAGAATACTGATGAAGTCTTGAAAGAAAAGCTTGTTTTGTGTTTTGAGTCAAACATGTGAGTTTATCTCTGTAATAGAAAAGATAATGAGTCGACACAATGATGCATAGCAGTCAATATTACTCATGTGGAAGAATCCTTTGCAGCTCTCATTCTACAAACAAGTTTGTCAAAGTGTGGTTCTTCTTTATTGTAATTATCAATGGAAAATATGCATTTGAATTTGTTTGTAATATGAGGAAAGGTTTGATTACAAACAGGCTATCATAAACACTACATTAAAGGAGATTTTTGGGAAAAACACTTGCATTGACAAAACATGCTGGCTCCAACAATGGGCCTCATTCACCAAATGTTCTTAAGAACAAATTTGCTCTTAAACCCCACGTAGGCATTTTTTCACGAAGATTCTGGCATTCACCAATGTTTTCTTATTTGGGATTTGTTCTTACGTAAGAACCGAATGTACGCACACCCAAGAGCACTCTTACGCACAATTGAGAGCTGACATGTTTGCGCAAAATAAGTAGTTATACCGTTTTCGTCCGTTCTAATTTAAAATGAAATATTTTGTTTCCTTTATAATCTTGCAATTAATATTTTGTATTATTTTCGCATAATTAAATGTTTGTTTTAATAAATACACACTACACTTACACTTCTGCTCATTTGTAAAGCACTTTGAATTGCCATGGTGTATGAATTGTGGTAGGCCTATTTAAATTAACTAGCCTTGCTTTGCCTTCAATTCACATCAATTATGTTAACGGGGAACCTTGCCATCCAATAATAAGTGACTTATCACGGTATTTATAGGACCAAAGTAGTCTTATTCCGCACACTAAGACAACATCACACAATGGCGTGTTTATTGCTGCTACAAAATTTTGCAGATCGTCCCCTGAGGAGGGAACGCATCTTCCGTGACCATACCGATTTATTTGCAGAGAGTGACGAGTACCTGTTGGGACGCTTTAGGCTACCAAGAGCAGTCCTCATGGATATTTTGTAACAGTCAACTGTCTTCTAGGCTATGTTTTGAAATATGTTTTTTGCTTCAGAATTCAGATTAAAGTTAAACCATTTCATTTCACTTCATCAGTTCTGCGCACTTTTCCAGATACAGCGTTCACTGCATGAGTAATTGCATTCCATGCATCGGTTTTATTTACTGATTTGTATCCACAGCTGACGCTATTAAATATGATGTGTTGTTTGTCGCTAACTTCTTGCAGCTGTACCTCCACTTCAGAATTATTAAAGTTTTTCTGCCTTTTGTCGAGGCCTCCACTGTCTTTACCACGTCGTTTTGACATTTCTCTGAGTGTGCACAAGGCCCTGCCATATCATGCCCTTTTATGGGAATTAACGGGGCGTTTACCGATGCTAAATAGGAGGAACGGGGCACGAGCTTTCAACTTACGAAATATTGGGATTCATCATTCTAAGAACACACCTGCGAACAATTCTGCTGTTTAAGAACACGTCATGAATCAAAGGTAGATTTCTCTTAGGAACTTTCTTAAGAACAAATTTAAGAAATAACTTAGGAAGATATTGGTGAATTAGGCCAAATGTGAGTAAAACACAGGTTGGCTGGCCATTCACAAAAAAAGACAGTAAAAGTACCTGATCGCAAGCTTTTACATACATTTACATTTATGCATTTAGCAGACGCTTGTTACAATTAAACAGCATGAACCTCAAAAGTGCAAGGGTGTACCTGTGGAAAAAGCAAGCAACCATAATATATTTCACAGCGAGTAAAATCAATATGAGAATTAATTTCCATCAAGTTAGTTATCATTGGTGACTCAAATGCCTTTAAAATAAAGGACTTCTCTGAGAGCTGCTCTGTATGCCACTGCAACCTGCACAATCCTTTGAAATAAGGCACGTTAAGAAGACAACAGATTAAACACTGCCATCTGCTGACCATACTTTGAACATGCAATTAATTTACAATTTCTAATGAGAGGGAGAACGACAAGAAGCATTGAATTTGAAGACAAGAGTCAAAAGTGAAGGCGGCTTTTGTTCCCCGTAGACATCAGCAACGTGAAAAATCACAAATAGTCGAACCCCTTAACAATCTTGATCAATAACTACAATTCGCAGAGGCTTTTCTGTTGCACTGGTTGTAAATCCGACGACTTGTGTAGGCATTTATTTCAGCACCACGGAGAGCGGCCGCTCAGGAAGTGGCAGCAAGACAGGGATTGGACTGTGAACACGGATGCTATTATGGCCGGCTTGTCTATTGGTCTAGACCGATGTGACAGCCCATTGGCAGTCGGTGATAGGACAACGACGGCGACGTTGAGGATTTATTGCTCTACGGCATTGTAACATAAGTGAAATACCAGTTTAGATAGGCATTCAATTAAGTGTTTCGCTCTACCATCAAGGTTTGTGTTATATATTTGTATTTTAGCATAGCATGTCGAGGGACAGGTCATTATAAAGTAGGACACGGTGGAGCAGGTAAGCAGATTACGTTTCCCATATGGAAAGCCGTTATTTCTAGCGTTGGTGATCAGATGCCAGTAAATCAGGAGAGTAGTTCTGTAGTAACCCAATAGATATCCATATTTCTTTGATGCCACAAACCTACTGAAGCAACACTGCGGTGTTTCCCTAAATTAGTTTTCACTGAATCATCGGTCCGTTTACATCCTAACCGGAAAGATTTCCAGATCCTTAAAACCCTAGAGCCTCCATTGAGCCGATGCCTCAACCACACTGTTTACTGTAAATCCCTCTACTCGATTGTAACAACGTTGAGATAAGCTCTTGTACAAATACCTCACGGCCCTATTCCTCTACACGAGTAGATGTTTGATGTTTTCCTCTAATTAATTTGTCCAAATTAACAATTTGTTCGTCTTCCTTGTAGGCCTACACGTAGTCAATGTCCTAATATATCTAACTGCTTCTGTCGATTCCACAGACTGAAGACAAAATCTATCCGAAAATAACATCCACATTCTAACCCAATGGCTGGTAAAAACGTCTATCTTAAAATAACTTTCAATAATTGTATGTCTTTCATGTAACAATTACTTCAATATGACTATATATTATCTAAACATGTGTGACGCTGGGTTGTGAAGCTGTTATTGACAGTTACCATTGTGTTACAGAGAATAACTTCCCTCCGCTACCGGAATTTATTCCCCTGAGGCCATGTTTTTACCAGGACTTTGACGAGATCCCTGAGCAGCATCGCACCATGTGTAAGAGGATGTACCACCTGTGGATCTGTGAGTTCCATTCAAAACACACACGTACAAACACACATACACATATAAGTACACATGTACCAATGCATGTATAGTGCACACACCGCACACATACACCAAACAAACACATACACATACATACATACACACAACCATGCACACACACACAAAACCACAAACACACGAACATACACACATACGCGCATAAACGCACACAGACACACCCTCACTGATGAAGCCTACTGTTTAGATAAGATCTTTGTGGTGAACAATGGAGCTGACAGTTAACCCCTCCCCTGCCACAGACATTTTTGTCACAACCAGGGGCCTCTCTTCTCTCCACAGCACAACATATAGAGGATGACATAGAATGTTCTGGCCACACCAGATAGAGTGGTTATCTGTCACCCTGGGCTAAACCACGGCCATGTTGCTGTGTCTCATATAATGACTTAAATGTTCTCTTTCTGCAGATTCTCATAACCGATAAAAACAAACAGGTATTTTGCTCTATGCTTCTGCCTGCGCACTAAAAGATGGCTTGTATTCTGTTTAGATTTTCTGCATGTTTGGGTTTCTCCATGGTGTGTGGCATGGAGGTATGGCAGACTGCCTGTTTTCCAAGTTTTTTCCAAACTGCTCAATTTGTCTCATGATTTGTTTTGCCCATCTGTGTGTGAATTCCGTCTTGAAATCCCTTAGTTTCTCTGTTGCATGTATGGAAAGAGGTCAATGTTTAATTTGTGGTTAATGTATATTCATGACATGAGCTGCCTCCCACTTTGTTTCACAAAGGGAGATTTAAACAGTTGAATCACTGAATGATGATGAATTAGAACAGCTTTGGTGTGTTTACAGCTCCTGTGTAGGGCCTTGGGTTTCCTCAGTAGACCAGTAATTGAACATGATTGGATGCCTATGGCAGTTTTGTGAGGAAGGCTAGAGCCAAACTGTTCAAGCAGGGCTCTAATTAGAACCAATTAGAACTTGTGGGGAGTAGATTTGTTACGTTACCCAGAGCAAACCACAGATGAAAACCTGGACACCTGCGGAAAGGGCATTCAAGGACCTGCAGGAGAGAGAGAGAGAGGCTGTTAATTAACAAATGATTCTGCATGCCGCAAGTTTAGCTGCTTTGAAAATACACACTGTGCTTCCACTGATTGACCGGCTCTATGGACTTCTGTCCGTGCCCTGTTACATGAGACAGTATTACGTATGACATCTCTTGTGTGGAATGGTTGTTTTCTTTTCAGTGAACACTGCCACTCTGGCTGTGAATCTTGTGGGCTGCTTCGTGTGGATGATGGGCGGTGGGGGTGTGACTAACTTTGGCATGTCCATCATCTGGCTCCTCCTCTTCACGCCCTGCTCCTACGTGTGCTGGTTCAGGTCTATCTACAAGGCTTTCAAGTAGGTGAACTCCCAAAAAATCGCTATTTATCTATCGATCAATCTGTTTCTGTCTATTTGTGTCTGTCTGTGTCTGTGTCTGTGTCTGTGACTGTGTCTGTGTCTGTGTCTGTGTCCATCCATCCATCCATAAGATATACTGCACTGTAGTTTTAAAAGACATGTAAGATAAAACTGGGAACGGGGTGGACTCTGATGTCAATGTTTGTGTTTGTATTCTGTGCCATCCCAGGTCAGACAGCTCCTTCTCCTTCATGGCGTTTTTCTTTGTGTTCATGGCCCAGGTTGGCATCAGCATCATCCAGTGCATCGGTATCCCTGGTTGGGGAGTGTGGTAAGACCCTATATACCTGACATCTCCTGCCTCTCTCACCTCATCTCAAACACAGCAGTAACACCACCCATGGGGTCACACTATCCTTATCTCATTACAGGGTGACAGGCAGATAATAGCCCAGCATAACTTTTATGATGCTTCTGTCATTAGAATTTGAGAGGCTGCTAAGGGCACCCACAAAATTCCACCTGATCTGACTGGCGGAAATCATTCTAATAGAAGCTTCCATAAACTTGCTAAATGTCAGCCTTTAGACATTTTTTTTTTTTTTTTGCATGGGGTGTAAAACAGAGGCAGTTTTACGGTAACCCGTAGCAAAAAGGCGACCAAGATTATTGTCATTCAACACCCAGCTGCTCATCATAGCATCATTATATAGAAGTAGACAATTATTATGTCACTGTCATAATCACCATCATCATTGTAGTCATATTCCCATAGCGCTCCTCATCATAATCATCAATCATCGCCAGAGAGCATTAGCCTAGCATCTGTATTATCTTGTAGTTGCCAATTCAACTGCTCATTCTTTTTCCTCTCTTCGTGTTCCAGTGGGTGGCTAGCCACCATCTCTTTCTTCAGCTACAACATCTTCATTGCTTTGGTCATGTTGGTGCCCACGCTCATGTTCACGGCTGTGGCCACTCTGTCCTTCATCGCCCTCACCAGGGTAGGTCACCCCAGGAGAACAGCTGCCCCACAGCACCGGGACATGGGGTGGAACCCCTCTGGGGTTCTACTCTCAGGGTCCTAGAACCATGCTCACTGGATTCTGACCCCACACTCTCTCCTGTTTGTTGTAGATCCATAACTTCTATCGCGGCAGTGGGGCCAGCATGAGCAAGGCCCAGGAGGAGTGGACCACAGGGGCCTGGAAGAACCCCCTCGTCCAGGAAGCCGCCCAGCAGGCAGCCATGGGGGCGGCCCAGGGCGCCATGCAGGGCCAGGGCCAGGGCCAGGGCCAGGGCCAGGGCCAGGGCCAGCAGTACTCCACCCCTCAGTACGACAACCAAATGTAGCCTCCGAAAGGGAGGGGGAGGGGCATGCCGAGGCTTGATCTGGATTTGGATGTCTGCCTCTGGGTAACGTGCTCTGGGCCTATCAGAAGGTTTCCTTAGGGCATTACATTTATACCACACCACCGTGCAGTTTAGTGAATGTCTTGCAAACACTATGGTCAGATTTTCTGTACAACTTCAGCAGCTTGTTTTGTGGGTTATCTGGAAAACTATCCTCAAAACTTCCAAAAGTTGTATCACTATTTAGTATTAAACAGTTTCTGGTGTTAGATCCTGAACTTTACGTTTGGGTTACTGTTGTGTCTCCATAGAGAGAACTATGGTGTGGTTGAGTTTTATTTGAAGCTTTTCATCTACTAAAAGGAAAGCAGCGTAAGAACTTTCTTGAATAGAGAACAGTTATTATGATGACCTTAATTTGACCTTAATTTGGCACTTGACTGAGTTTGAGTCTGTAAGATACAACTGCATTGTGGGAGCATTATTTTAGCATTCACTTAACGTTTGAATTCTTTTGGGATATCAAACTGTGGTGGGGTTCGAAGTGTCTTGCAAAAAGTCTGTACTGTTAAAATATATCAGTTAAAAATATCTACATTTTAAATTATGTATTCTGACTGTATTATGTACATTGTTTATAGATATACTGTACATATGCAATATATTTAATGTATGTATGTATTGTATGTAATGTATTTCAGTTCCTTCAAATGTTTGTATAGAAGGTTGTTTTTTTTAAACCTGTGTGTGTATGATGTCTAGTCTGTGGTAGACAGCTTGTCCCCTGCTATATGGCTATTTGACCACAAGGGGGTACTGTCTTTTCGTTGTTCAATCTATGGCGAAGGCTTGTATTCATGCTACATCCATGCACACCTGGCTGTATTGTTACTCAAACTCTATTCATTCTGTAGCAGTCGCTGTCTAATCTCCTTGGAGGAACCCATAATCTGAGTGGGCCCCAGCGAATCTCACCCTACTCTGATCTCTCCAACGGGGCAGATGGTTGGCCAGGTGGTCCTCACAAGTACACCACTGTCTTCTGGGAGAGAAATGGGGAGGGTTTGTGGCACAATATGCGTGCCACTGGCTCTTGCTGTGTACCAAGGAGGTGTAGAAACAACCTAAATTGGCTGGAGCTTCAGCAATACCCTGGTGGGATCACAGTTTCTCTCCTAACTCTTGGAGGGGAAACGGTGTGTTCTCTGTGGGGAATAGGTTGGAAAGCCATTGAGTGAAAGCGCAGCTATCAAAGGGACACTTGTCAGTGTAACTTGTGGAGTATTACATTAGCAAATGATTCTGCAGGAACGGTCTGTGTTGAGCCGTCTGTGGACAGTCAGTAAGGAGGATTAACCAGGAAGTCCAGAGTACACGGAGGCCCTTGCTGGCTCCCACTGGAGAACTTTCTCCTTATCCGTCTAACCTCATGTCATACTGGGATTTACACGTTTTAAAAGGGACGTTAAACTTGTCACTCGTTTTTAGATGTCATCATTTTAGATTTTTTTTTTAATGTCGTCTTCTTGTCAGAATTATTTATTTCCCTTATGGACAATAAACACATCCTATAGCATCTGCTAGAGTCATTATCATTGTTTCTTTTCTGACTGGCAATATGTTTTGTTTTATGCATGTGTGTTTGTGTGTGTGCGCGTGAGTGTGTGTGCGATCGCTTGACACTTGATGCATGGTAGTTCCCGATGTTCTTGGTTCATGCTCACTATTTCTGCATAATTAATCTGCATTCGTTCAAGCATGTCACTTTGTCTGGCATCTATATTTTCATTGTTTAGGTCTTTAGTTTGTCGAATTCTTAGATTTAATCAAGAAGTTGCATTCCATCATTAAGATGTGATTTGGAAACTGTTTCCAATACATTAAACACAACAAATGGAACCCAGATACATTTATGCAATTATGGAAAGACAACATCAAGAGTAAGAAGTGATGATAATAATGTCCTACAGGGGGCAGTATGGGTACAGTGCGAAGAAGCAGAAGATGGAAGGGCATTCCTTCCATCCCTCCACCAGGGGCAGTATTGGACCTCTTTTTCACTATGTGGTGATTTCCTTAGCTTACATACAAAAACAGCACATGAACTAGAAGAAAGACCTGATAGTGAAGGGCGTTGAAGGCGATATGGCCAGGCTGCGTTTACTTGTCTGCCTAATAACTTTACTCTTGGTAAACTCCAATAAACCCAGCAACAATTTCACCCTCGACATCCTCGGCGAAGGTGCTTCATCGCAGATTAGATTCAAAAGCACTTTAAATGGATTTATCTGTGAATGCCCCCCTTTCCTGGCTGTCCAGCTCTCCCAGTGTGGAGAGTGGTACTGCAGACTCACTCAGAGGGACTGCAGATGAAATTACACAGCGATACAGGAACCCAGAGAATCCCCTGCCAACCGCCCAGCACTCTTATTGGTGCAAACATGAAAACAGATTTTGTCTGTAGACATGCAATGAAAGCCAAGTCTGTAACAGCACTGACAGTTTTCCAGTAGATTCAAATGATTGACTAGTGTAACAATTGTATGACGAACATAACAGCTGTATGAAAACACGTATTCATTGTTGGCTATACTGATCCATATTTAATCATAAAGACAATGTTATATAAATGGTATGTTCCAAAACGATTTAATATTATCATGGTCGTGATCTACTTGTACCTACTTTTCAATTGGGTCTTTGAAAACATAAAGGCAGCATAAAAGTAATTTTATTTATTTACAATCTAGTCAACTGCTACAGTGTTCCTAAAGTGTGTTGACTTTAACTTTTGACCTGGCTGGCTGTGTGTTCCTCCTTCAGTATTTTGATTACCGTTACCATGGCAAACACTGCTGACTCCCTCATCCAGTAAACATCTCTTCTTGTGGATCAGTCAAGCCTACAGGAGAGGGGCGAGAGTGGAGGCAGGGATGGAGGATGAAGAGATGGAGGAAGGGAGGGTCCACACAGAGGCCACAGTGTATGACCTGGAGCTGACTGAACACAGAGGAGCTTTATGTGCTACCACTCAGGGGAGAGTGTTCCCCTTCACCCTGTTACCCCCCCCTCCACACACACACACACACACACACACACACACACACACACACACACACAAACACACAGGACCCTGGGTTCATACCCTGGCTTGTGCTAAACCAAGCACTGAGCAGTGTGTGTGTCTGCGTTTGCCTGACTAAACCATATCTGTCCGTCAACTCCATCTCTCTTCGGCTACACTAAGCAGTGCCACAGGTCATCTGGCCCAGGACCTGCTCTTTGATGGCTGTGCTGACTAGGCCTGTTAAGGGACTGTAGGTTTCCCTTTTTCTCCCAACCTAAACAGGAAAGCACCACACAAATGCACACAGGAACAAAGGCAGAGATGGCAAACGTACACACATCCTTCACTCAAGTATAGGTACAGATACTCGTATTAAAAAATACTCTACGTAAAAGTTAGGAGACACTTTTTCACTCAAGTTAAAGTGAAGAAGTATGCGCTCTGACATACTATAGCCTACTTAATTAAAAAAGTTGCCATTACTATTACCTGTTTTAGTGTCACCCTGGTAACTGCAGGGCTGCCAACTCTCACGCATTGGCCGTGAGACACACGCATTTCAAGAATAGAATGTCTCTATTCTCAGTCATGTCGACAATGCTAACTCCCTTTGTCTCATCCATACATACCGTTGCCGTCCTTCTTGTTGCCTTCTGCCTTATTGCTCCGTGGTGGCTTTGTAGACTTGGCCTAGATTACGTCTGTTGTGCGTGATAGCCAGGAAATGAAAAAGGCGCGCATTGACAAGAAATAATATTGATCATGCCACCAAATAGTTAAAACTAAAGTAAGGCCTGGTTTGAAAATGTAAAAAATGTAAGGACTAAGGAGTGAAAGTAAAAAGTTGTCAGAAAAAGAAATTGTGAAGTTAAGTAGGCTACTGATACCAGAAAAATCTACTTATGTAGGCCTACAGTAACAAAGTAGGCTATTTGTACTTCGTGACTTCGCATCTCTGGACGAAGGGATGCAGCATGTTTGTCCAGAACGGTGGAAAAAGAATTGGTCCACAGCTGTTTTTCCCTGTGGTGCCGGAGATGGACTGCCAGATTGTTGGCCTACTGTGTTCTGGTTTGATGCCGACAATGAGATCCAATGTGTAGCTGCACCGTACAAACAAGCTGTTGACTTGCACCTCAGTTAACCCCTTGGTATTTGTGGTTGATGGACAGACCTGGAGAGCAGAGTGAACTTTACAGAAACAATCCCCCGATAAATTATTAACATTGGGTAGAGACTGAGTCCACAGGCAGGCCCTCTCCAAAAGCAGCTGGCATCATGTGCTAGTATAAGAATTCTCACCCAGGCTCATCTTCACACGCACATCACGAGCAGGTCGGAGCTCGGAGGAGCAGGAGAGCTGTGAGGGAAGGGTCACCAAGTTGTCTGAAAACAGGCCACGAAGCGCCGCTGCACTGGTCTGTGAAATCGCCCAACTGATGATGGGAGTCGTCCCATTGACAGCAGAGGAAACGGTGACACGAGAGGCCGAGGAACGAGTCCGCTGAAATATGAGGCTGTCAGTGGGGGGAGAGAGACATGAAGCGGAGTCGCGAGGGCTCAGCGCGGGCGCGTCGCTTTTCGAGGTTGACTTCATCATCCAACTCCCCACGGAGCAGAACGGAGTGACGTCTGCAGACAAGCCACTGACTGAGGGACTCCGATTAAAGCTTGAAGCCTATATCGTCTCTGCTACATCCACTCATTTGTTCCAATTGCCTGGGACTACAACGCGAATATCCCAACTTCAATTTATGTCTTGCAAGGGAGGGAGGGAGGGAGAGGGGGGTGTCTTAATGAGAATTTATTGGCCTGTTGTTGCAGCCCGACGGACTCCGGGGGATGCAGAGGGAATCATCCATTTGCATACTCCTTAAAATTGATGAGTAGAGAAAGTCAGAGGACCAACTTGTACGGGAGAATACATCTTTGCTGCAGACACCAAAGCAGGGCCAGATGTTTCACAG
>NC_085027.1:3942864-4143625 GCF_963692335.1 Osmerus eperlanus
GGATGGGTGATCTGAAATGACAAAAATTGTAAGTGTTGTGCTTTGGGTTTCTTGAACCAGCTTACCCCACTTATATTGGAGACACATTATTTGAAGGCTACCTACATGAGCACATACTCATCCATTGCATAACACTGCATAAAGCATCCCTTTATCACATTGGGAATATTGAAATGCATTTGATTATTGTTTAAACACTTGCATATCAAATGTATTCCGCAGTGGTCATGTATATGCTCTGAATTGCTTAAATAGAGAGCCCTAAATACAGTGTTACCAAGAAATCCATTGACTTCACTGGTAGGATGGCTGTAATGACATGTAAGGTACTTTATTTTGCCCATCCCTGCCTGTTAACTTGACACTGGGTGTAATGCTATTCAAATGTAATACAGACCCAATCAAGCAAAACTTATACAAGGTTTTCTGGTATTCTGTATCAAGATAACAAGAAATAAGAGACTGATGACCAGAAATTGTTCCAGCAAATTAAATTGTGAATTCATTTTCAAGGCCCTGGTAGCTGTGCATGTTGTATGAATTATCATGACGAACGCTCAATGTAAATGAGACAGACTTGTCCTTTGCTTGTCAATGTGAACCTGTGTACATGTGTGCAGTGTATTTGGTGTGATTTGCCTGCTTTGCATTCCTGTCTGGATCTTGTATTAGGAATGTACATAGCCACCCATACACCATTATTTAACGCCCTGATGCATTAAACATACCATAACTGACATTTCCATAGCAGGAAATATAAATAATGTATATTTACCACACTTCAATTCTTACGGTGTTTCTAAATCAACAGAAATGAATGTATAGATGCTGTATGTTGTGAATGCAGTAGTCAACTAATGCAACGCATTATTTTTTAACACTATGACAGAAACTGTTTGTGTGTTCGGCTTTATTGGATATGACACTTGACTAGTGTTCAACAAAAGAACATAATACTTTGCATACCAATATCTCAATGACATTGCCTATGATTATCAGATCAAAAACACATTTCCAATTATTTTATAGAATTCCATTATCATACTTTTTACTTATCTTGATAACCATACAATCTCAAGAGCAACCTGAATACTAAATTGTTGATCAGTGAATTGATAGAATATGTACAAGTAAAAAAGTTCATGTGTAAATAGTATACAAACTGATTATAATAGTCTTGACCTGTTCTGCATTTTTTAATGTTCTAAACCATTTCCTCCTTGATATATTCAACAATCCTAACTGAGTTGTCAGTGTGTGTTGCAATGAGTCTGTAGGAAGCAGTGTTGAGCCATCCCAGGGATTTCAGAAGGAAACCATACACTCAACTGGAACAAAAGCTCACTTATAGAGGTAGGTAATGATGACTTCAAGGTGCTCTCTAACAAACCACACCTACAGCATGGCATTACAATGACAACAGTTGTAATGCCAGTTTCAACTGTTTATAAAAGTAGTTTCTTTACGAGAGTATATTTTTGCCATAGCACATACACACATACACGCACACACAATTGAATAAATCAAAGAATGATTTGGATTCGCATTAAAACTACATAAACGTTCCTGGAATTTCACAATTGCAGCAACAATTTAAACAGTACAGAAGACCCTTTTATGGTCATATAGGTGAAACACAAAGAGTTAAACAGTTGCTAAGCTAAGTTCATGCATCAGTGGGTTAATTGTCATGTACATTATTACAAAGCGAAAGATGACCTATTTGGCATCTGACCAGTGTTGGTAGTTGACAAAGAAACACAAATCCAATGTAAACACGTGGTTTACACTGTGTAAGTCTAGCTCTCTGGAAAGCACCTCTTTGAGTATAGCACTTCTGCCAGCTAAGATTTCTGTTTGCTTGTTAGACAAATACGAAAACAGGGGCAAGGACAAAACCTGACTTTGAGGGGATTTAGAGGGGGTGAAGCAGGTTAGCTCTGGCACTGGGGTGTCTAGGTCACCATTCGATGGAGGTGACACAGAGAAACAAGACACGGATCTATGCACTTCCACATGTCAATATGACTAGGTGTGTACAGTAGACAGTGTGCCTTGAGAATCGCACTTCCTTGGTCTGGCAGGTAAACAATGGGATATTGAACTTCATTGTGTCTTCACTGTTCCTCTCCCAGACAGCATGGATGAATACATGTGAAGGCTTTTCCAACATTTTATTCGTTGGGTTGCAGTTGACCCCTTGACTCGTCTGGGACAACTCATTTCAGCACCGAAAAACATTTCACACCTTATTTACAGCCAAATGGAGCCTGTCCACATGCGGAGAAGTGGTCTGTGCACAGATACAGCCATCCACTGTTTCAACTCCAAAAAAAAGGTTGTTTTTTACCCCCACCTCTGCTATGTACACAATCCTCATTATGATTGGCCAGGTGGGAAGACGAGGGGTGGAGTTGGATGGCAAATTGGGTGGTTATGGTTAATGGAGAAGGAAAATGTCCAGAAAGTCTCAAGGTTGCTGGAGTGTTGGTCCTGCTCAGGGATTTCAGTGTGTGCTTGTATAAATATCCCATGCTCTCTTCAGTGCCATTGGAGCCCTTGTTCACAGTAGGCCCAGGTAACCAGAACAACACAAACCACAACAACAACCTCATTGACAAAGGGAGAAAAAAGGAATCCATTCACATTGTAAGTGTAACAGCATTCCTCTGGAGACCTACCCTGGCTGAGCAGCAGGTCAAATCAAGACCTGTAAGAACAGATCAGACAGCACACAGTTAGGCCACATCTTCAACCACAGGGGCTCTCTTGCACAGTTCCTCAACTTCCTCCACAATCTCACCTGGGCTTCGCCACGGAATAATAACTTTCCGAAAAGTACAAGAAACTCTTAAAGTAAAACTTTGCACTTCACAATCATTTTTTTGGACAACCTTGTAGACATAAGTCTTAATTTCGTGTTCAGTACCCTTCAGGTGAGGTTGGTTTGATTCTTTAACATCAGTGTCATGTTAAATACAATAGCTCAGGGAGTCAGGTGGCTGAGCGGTTAGGGAGTCGGGCTAGTAATCTGAACGTTTCCAGTTTGATTCCTGGCCATGTCAAATGACGTTGTGTCCTTGGGCAAGGCACTTCACCCTACTTGCCTCGGGGGGAATGTCCCTGTACTTACTGTAAGTTGCTCTG
Organism: Osmerus eperlanus; assembly: GCF_963692335.1. NCBI lineage: Eukaryota > Metazoa > Chordata > Actinopteri > Osmeriformes > Osmeridae > Osmerus > Osmerus eperlanus. The sequence continues at coordinate 3,946,012 of NC_085027.1, forward strand.
GATAAGAGTGTCTGCTTAATGTAAATCTCAGCCTATCCTTTGTCTATAGAGTTCATTCACAGTCATCATTCACAGTGAAAGAGCCCACTTCCTAATAGACCCATTGTAAGTCACCAATAGTCTTTCTGTCGCTTTTGAGAGGAACTATTAACATTTGTTCTCCGATTTATCATGACTTGTGTGAATGTGAATGAACGTGATTCATCACATTATTAGACATTTCGACTGAAGGCCATTAGGTCTGCTAGGTAATTTAGCACAATGATAGCTTTCCTGAGAAGTGATAATAGACTAAAAAAAACAGAAATGTACTTACTGAGCTATCTTGCAGTTGGTTGTTGTTACAAATCGTCCTGTGTAGTGGATGTTACATCTGACCACATTGTTGGTGAAGTCGGACTCCAGGACAAGGTACTTGGGATTAACCTGAAGCTGTGAAACAAAAGCGAACAAAAGGAAGCCAAAATCTTTCATTTATAGCTTGGTTAACCTTAGACTTAGTTGGTTAACCATGGCTTAGACTACTGTTTCTCGGGTTTGAGAATGAAAATGAACTTGAGAAACTGCACAAGCAGGTGTCAGGTACAGTATTTGAATTATGCATCAAAGTCAATGGAAGATTTATGTCCGACTTCAATATACAACTGTTCTTCCTGAGGATTCAGCTCTTAGCATGCTACTGTACACCAGCAGAGCAATGGAGGTCAGTACACTGGTGTTAGTCTCAACATTATGCTACTGTTGGATTAGGACTTTTTTCATGTTTGGAAATATATGATATATACTTGAAAGTAAACTTTTCCAAGCTCTTACCTTTAATATGTAGTTCCCTGGCTGAATGTCTGTGATATCGATCCACTGGCAGTCAATATCAGCATTGTATGTATCGTAGCAGCCTGGACTCAGACCCTGAGGGAACACAAGAGATGAGCGCTCATGTAGTGTGTGAACACACACACACACACACACACACACAGTCACACACATGCACATAAACAGCAACACTACATCATGCCTGCCTCTGACTCACACCGCACTAACAGGCAGCCTTGGATATGTGGACGACCACATAAACAACAGGGACCTTGTGGTTCGAAACACCACCACTAGAAAGTGAAACACGTGTAGGCCTGCCCTGCGGACAACACGATCCCCCATGTCTGAAGCTTTCCCGGTCTAAACCTCCACGCCTCAGAGATCAGTGACTACGGAGCCCCTCGTGGCTCTAACCTGGGGTCATCACTGAGGGGGCTCTGTTTGGACACTGCTGAGGTACCTGAGTGTGAGATGTGCAGGCATAACGCTTCAGGTGACCGAAGTCACAGGTCGTGTCCTCCAAGCAGAAACTGGCCTTGTGTCCCTCGGCCACCTTGCGCCCCGTGCTGACCTCCAGCAGGTCGTAGTGGCTAAACTCATCCATGCTGTGGTAGTGTCTGTGGGTACAGAGCAGGGGGAAAGAGGTTATTATAGACAGTGAGCTTCTCACTAACAGGGGAAAGCGCAGCACATTGCATTCGCTAATTTGTCCCTGGGGGGGACGGGTATAGTTCAGTGGAAGAGCAGGGGGATACAGATCGAGTTTGCAGGTTCAAATCCCCCATATGTGTCTTTGTATGCATTTGGATGAAAGTGTCTACTAAATGATTTGATTATATAGCCTATTCTTTTGCAGTCATGTTGTCTCTGAAAAATATGTGCTTGTTTGCCTGCTCAATCTGTTGTCCCCATCTGTCAACACTCCCACCCTCACCCATAAATTATTAAGCTTGGCTGAGCACATTATAAGGTACCAAAAGGAGAGTAGATTCTAATTGATACCGTAGCAACAACAATGCAGAACATTAGCATGCTAAGGATGAACGAGGACCTCTTAATAACATCGTATCATTCTGCTAAATCATTACTGTGTGATCAGTGAAAGAGGGGTGGGTGAAAGACCCTTTGTGTGTGATTGCACAACAGAAATTGTGAGTGTGTGTGTGTGTGTGTGTGAGTGTGTGTGTGTGTGAGATAGAGAATGTGTGTGTTTACACAGCTTTAACAGCTTTAAAAAGCCTGGATACCCATGGGCACCAATAATCTCCTCTGAATTTGAAGTAAGTTTCTCTTAGTGCGTGTCAGTGGCCAGGTCTATGTGAGATAATTTACTGTAATAACTGGCATCTCAGCCTGGACTTATGCCAAGTGTCAGAAGGGCGTACAGGGGCTGGCTGTTAGCGCTGTACGAGCCTTCTCTGCATATCCTTTAGAATACTAACAAGACAACTCTAATCAGTGATGCTTTCTTCAAGATACGAGTTGAATAGGAGATGCATTGAGATCATTTGTGCATAGAAACATGCCCTGCTCTAGTTCCTGCCAATTCAAATAAATGACATCCTGGCGTATTTTAAGCATATTGTGTTTAGATCCCAAGATACACTAACGGCTTCTTAGTTTAGCCAAGTGAAATTTCCCAGTTCATACGTCATCTGAACTGTGAACACAGCAGCATTGTGGGTGATAAACTGAAGTGCATTGTCAACCTATTAGTCTCACACACAGTTTAATGCACCTTAATCCTAATTACGGAAATGAATCATTTTCAATGAAAGTCACCCTCACAATCCATTCCCCTAAGTAGTTTTGCAATGTTTGGTTTTGGTGAACATACCGCACCACAGGTGAGGTAAGTGCTGGAACACGTTTAGTCAGACATACTCAGACTGTATAAATAATGCTCGGGCTCGTTACCTCATGGTCCACGTCTCAACACACAAACTTTTACTGGACTTGTCATAAAAGATTGAAGGGAGAGTTGGAGGGAATGGCAGAGAGTTCTTTCCACTCACGGAGCAAGTGACAATGCAAGGACTCATTGTTTCCATGGTAGATGAAGCCAGAAAAGAGTTCCTCTCAGGTGAGGAATGGGTGTGTTTCCTTGGGCTAAAAGCAATGAATGCGATTCTTCTCTGGGAATCGGATCTGACTACAGAGGGAATGTATAAACACACAAATCAAAAGGGCGCACTGAAGGACGACATTCTCACATAGAACAAATGCTCCCCTGCATGTAAAGTACTGTGTTTGAATGTGTATGGGCGTGTGTTTATCTGTGTGTACTGTACGTGTTCACATGCGTGTGTGTGTGTAAGAAAGAGAGAGAGAGAGAGAGAGAGAGAGAGAGAGAGAGAGAGAGAGAGAGAGAGAGAGAGAGAGAGAGAGAGAGAGAGAGAGAGAGAGAGAGAGAGAGAGAGAGAGAGAGAGAGAGAGAGAGAGAGAGAGAGAGAATAATTGATTGAGCAGAGTGTTGTCATACTGTCTAGGATTTTGAAACAGGACCATTATTTCTGTTCCCACAGCTACAGTTTATTTAGATGGAAGCCTTGAGATGATTATCTTTCTGTGTGAGGAGGGAGAATGGGAGACACTGGGCTCTGAGAGCTTGTCTGAGGGGCCCTTGGCTCAGCCTGGAATTCGGGACCCCCCCCCCCCTCCCGCCCCCATGTCAGCGCCAGGGAATGTAGAGTTGGAGAGAAGGACACACAAAGAGGCTGAAATGGGAATGGCCTGTGATCTTCATTTAAAAAGCATTCCAATCCGTTTCCATTACCCATTACTCATTTTCCAATCTTGTCGCAATAAACTTCCAGGGATTCTGATGTCACAACCATGAGGACCAGGCAGAAAGAGAGATATTTAGCAAAGATCTGAGATTTGCACTCCCGACAGTGCAGTCTGGATGCAGAGACGTGACACCTGGCACCTGGGCAAATAGTAGCCATGCCTTTCGTACGGTGGCCCTGAAGTGCACAAACACAACGGCGAATAGGAAAACACAATGGCGAATAGGAAAACACATTGGCAAATAGGAAAACACAACGGCAAATAGGAAAACAGGAAAACACAACGGCAAATAGGAAAACAGGAAAACACAACGGCAAATAGGAAAACACAACGACATTAACTTCTGACGGAAAGGATAGGGCTTATCTAGCAGAAGACGGACCCTCCTGATTGGACAAACGGACTGTCTTTTAACAGGAAGGAAATGCCTATTTTGAAAACATGAATCCCTTGAAGATACTTTTGCTATTTTTAAGAATGATTTTGATGCAAGGCATACATACGACGTGATAGTTGATATGTTTTCAACCAGGGTCCGTCTTCTGCTAGATAGGCCCTACTATTTCCGTCAGAAGTTAATGTTGTTGTGTTTTCCTATTTGCCGTTGTGTTTTCCTATTCGCCGTTGTGTTTTCCTATTCGCCGTTGTGTTTTGCACTTCAGGGCCACCGTACCTTCGATCTGAGAGGCCACAGGCCACAGTTGTATGAAATCCTTGCAATGACATAATCTGCATATCAGAACATGTAAAAAATTATCAAGACGCTTAACTAGATCGAGGTCTCCATGCAGACTTTAAGATTTAAACAGAGGTTGTTTGTCTGCAAAATTACAAATGGTGGTCTTTTCTCCCGAAACTGAATGGGAACTGGTGCTGAATTCATCTTGAGTTTAGCAAAGGGATTTAGTGAGAAAACTCTCACTTCACAGTTTGTTCTATTGAGACTCTAAATGTAGGACAGTGAAGTTTATTGTTAGAATCTGGGCCAGAGTTTTTCCTTTCTCCAAAGACCCCTCTTTGTAACTCTGTTCTGTTCCACTAACCCATATCCAGGCCATCATCCCAGGCATAGCTAACTGAGGGCAGGGGACAGACAGGAACATGGATTAGTCATTCTGCTCACACTGTCCCGTTGTATAGCAGCATTGCCTAAACAACCCCCCGCCCCCCCAACACACACACACACACACACCCCACCTCCGCCTTGGGAACCAGCGTATAAATGTACACTGATGTCATCCTTCCATTTTGCCAATCTGCTAATGGCCAGTGAACATTCCACAGAGCTGAGGACAGAGTACGCCCTGAGACTTGCTCAGACCAGCGAGAGAGACACGCTTAGAGCGGGGGGGGGGTGATAAAGAGGACACGCTCCCAGAGGAAGGGCAGGATCGAGGGAACACTAACGAAAACATCATGTCATTATGAGATCACCAGAGAGAGCAGGCATGCTTTGCATTAGGTGACATAAGCTAACCAAAGGCTGAGAATTTAACAATACGTGCAAATGGAACTTACCGCCGTTTCATCGAATGTGACCCCCCAACTGAGTGGGCTTAGTTAGAATGGATGAGGGCCAAGCAGGGTGTACTCACTGATGACAGCTGTGCCATTCCCAGGTATGTTTGGGTCTGTTGGGCATGAAGTCAGCCGTACCCTGGTTCTTCACCCTCTGTGGGAAGCGCAGCAGGACTCTGACGTCGTAGTCTGTGGTCTCTGAGGTATAAGCAGAGCTGTGGACACACACACACACGCACAACACATATGCGCACACAGATGTGCCCACAGATGTGCGCACACACAAACACACCCATTGCACATAGACATGCACAAACACGCCAATGTCCACACACACACACACACACACACACACACACACACAGAGAAGGGAAAGGATTACAGATGGTATTAAAACATGCCTCATGTCTGCTGTCCACTGATTATCTCCCCAACACCTCAGGCTGACAATTCGCTTTACACAAATGTGCTTTGCAGTGTGAAACATTTGGGCCTTGTAAATCTTGAAGAAAGAAATACACAAAATAAATAATTCATGCTCACATTACATATATTATTCACTCACACTCCTGCACAAACAAATTTCAGAAATATTTGAAAGAAGGATAAAAAGGTAATGGAGAAGCAGAAAGTGACCAGAAAGATTCAAATAATTTTGGAGAATGAAGAAAAGAACTTGCACTCCAAAGCATCACTAAAACCCCTTTGCCATTCATCTTGTGCCTGTCGTTGACATTGGAGTGTACTGCAAATTACGAGAGGCCATCTGTCCCTGATAGCTGTGAACACCGACAGGATATGAGAGGCCTGTGAGAAATGACTGTGCCTTTGATAGGAGGAGGGCAAACAGGCCAGCCAGTGGGGGGAAAAAAGCACAGCACCATCATTTTACTGTTGTGTCTACAGCCTGTCTCATCTCTGTAGCTGTCAGACCCTTGGGATGGAGACGGAGGGGGGGGGGGGGGGGGGGGGTGTCGAGGGTTAGAGAGGGGGGGGTACTCTACAGCTACACACACGGCCACCTGCAGAAGCGAGCAAAGCCATCACGCATAGATGAGTCCCAATAACAGCTTCCTCCTTCAAGGTGACCGCGCATCAGGGTAATTTATGTCTCTCTGCGACTCTGGTACTAAACTTTAAGTATTGCAGCAGAGAAAGGGTGTATTCCAGGTGGCTGAAGCAGATTTGTGAGAGGTTATCAGACGAGGTGCAGGCTAATCTCCTACTGGTCTGGGGAATCTCTAAGTCCCTTTCGAAGTAAACGAGAAAGTCTTCCGCATGACTGAGTGCGCCTGTACTTTCAAAAGCTTCAGTGATTATCATCCAGATTTTGACGAGGAGCAGGAATGGTGCATCCAGTCTTGTGTTTTATACAATATCATCCCCGGGCCGATACGGACACCGTATTAAACAGCACTTCTGTTCAGTTCCCCAGTGGTCTTACCTTGCCAAGCATTTCTCTTCAGCAGCACAGCGGAGGGAGTACATATGAGCTCTCTGGATGTATGTGGAGGCCTGGACGTAGTTGGGATCTGGAACCAGGTCAGGCAAGCCTGAAACAAAACACTTTGACTGTTACTCCACAAGCTCAATACTCGGTATCTTTCACAGAACCCAGATGCCGATGTCAATTTGAACTGGCTATGCCTCCCTTGGACCAGAACATAAGTTTGTTTTTTTATAGAAGCAGTGAGATCATTCCTCAAAAGAAATAGTGCAGTCCTTGGCCTATTTGCCGTTTATGTTTCATGGGCATGTGTTTATGGGGAGCTGTGATAAAGACAAGGTGCTTTGGGTTACGGTGAACCAGCTATGGTCAAAGTGGAGGACTGCTCTAGTCTAATAGTAATGGGGATTATTTGTCTTGGGGTCAGGGCTTGCTAATTACAGTACCTTCCAGGTTATAATATCAGCCCACCTGTGGCCGCTAATCTCAGAAGGGAGATTTACACTCCATGGGCATCTCAACGGCATTATGGCATGTAGCAGAGATTTTGATTACTTCAGGCAAAATGTGGAGAACATAGTCATGCACAAACAAGCGTTACACCGATACAGATTCTGGCTGCTCCAAAACATGTTTTGTACACAGGGAGGCAATCATACGAAACCTGATGTGATCTTTTATGACACTAATCTGAACATGTGTACATATTTTCATGTTAACCTTTTGCCTACATAATACAATCTGACTTTTGAATCTGCAGGGGGCGATGCTTAAAATAGACCACAATTGAATTAGTTGCAAGACATATTGTTCACTAAAACATACAAATGACAAACTATACTCTTGTGGTTTTTCAAAGAGGTAGCCAGACAGAGACACAGAGAGAGAGACAGAGAGAGATAGATACAGAGAGAGACAGACATAGACAGACAGAGACAGAGACAGAGAGAGAGAGAGAGAGAGAGAGAGAGAGAGAGAGAGAGAGAGAGAGAGAGAGAGAGAGAGAGAGAGAGAGAGAGAGAGCACATGCCAAGGTAAAACAACAATGATCTCACACCCCTGCTGATTCTAAACTGGGCCAGAGACCAGCTCTGTCAGAAAAACAGAAGAATAAATAAAAAAGCAGGCCTGAGATGTCAGAGCTAATGTCTGTCCCATTTTCAGTAAAGGGCATATCAAAAATTATTACAAGGATAGCTTCTCAACTGTCCCCCACTTTCACCTTCACCGCAAAGGCCAAAATATGCTCTTTAATGTAAACCAGTTGGAGATTAACCAAGTCAAACCAAACACTGTTCTTTGGACCTATTCTTCGGTTCTTATGAATCACTATTGATTTTATGTAAAGCACCTTGAGCCACAATTCTTGCATGAAATGTGCTTTATAAATAAAGTCTTACTTACTTACTTACACTCGTATTTGTGGGTGTACATGGACTAAACTGCACAACGGCTAGTTATGTAGTCTGCTATCTTATCATTCATTTAGTACATATAACTGTACATTTTGGAGGCATTTGATACCATTTATTTGTGAGGGAGCCAACGGAAGTATCCCATCTTTGCAGCCTGTTTAGCGCTCAGGTGAGCTTTTCCATGTTTAGCTAACAGGTTCAAGCGAGGGCTTTCGCTGTGCACACATCCTCATTTTCATCTCTCTCAGAGGCAGACGTATGGGGCACAGGAAGCGTCCAGGGGCAGCCCGTGTAAACAGTGTAAGGGCCATGCGAAGAGCCGAGCTTTTCTACCGGTGGTCTAGCTCGACCCCCTCTTTTCTCCTCTCCGTGTGAAAGCTTTGTTCCCTGCCCTGCACCCACCCCCACCCCACCGACCGCCTCATCTTCAGAAACTGAAAAATCAGGTCTTTCATGAGGAGAAAGAGTGTCCCGACCAAAGCTGAGCAGCCTCAACGGTGTTTGACAAAGCCTTAAATACACTACTGTAAGTGGGTCACTAAGAAAAAAGGCTGCTCTTTCATGCTGTCTTACGTGGAATAAATGTCCAAGGCATGCATTCACATCCATTTGAACTGGCCAACACATTTGTTGTTCAAATCCCTCTTTCATTTCTTCTGGGCCATGAATGTATGTGAGCCATGGAGAGCTGAGTGAACTCTGTAGCAGGAGTGCATGAAATACAGCACAAATGTTGAGGTGAGCCTAAAATGGAAGAAACAAGGGCTTCGTTCCAAAGAACCACCCTATTGCAACAGAACACTGAATGAGAGGAATCTCTGGCTAGCGCAGTGTTCCTTTTCTTCGTACCATTAATGATTCAGGACAGTACCATACATGTAGCTCATTCCAAGTCGTCCCTCCTCCTCATCGCACACGTGCAGATACTGTCCTACACTTCCGTTTCAATCCCTCGGTTCGCCTCACGCCTAAAAGGACGTCTACCGCGATGTTCCTGGGATTCAATGGCGTCTCCTTGGCTGAATTTCTATCAGACTGAGTAAACGGCGCGTCGAGAATGTGATGGAGCACACGGCTGATGAAAGGATGCACAGCCAGGCAGATGAGCGGAAAGATGTGTGAAGTGTAAATCTGCCATGCTTGGTACAAGAGAAACCGTGACAAGGTGGCATCACCCCCCCCCCCCCCCCCTCCCCAACCCCAACCCCGTGGCCATGAACTCCTCAGTAGCAGCAGAGTATTCAACGTGTCGCTGATTGGATTGCGTCACTCTGTGCAGTACTCCAAATGTTAAATCCCCCCCCCCCCCTCCCCCCAGGTCCCACATTTACAGTACTAACTGGTTCCAGTTCGGTCCTTTCCTGTGTGCGCTGCAGCCCTGGGACTGGCTCTCATAACAGAGCTGATGCATTGCTCATGGAAGGAGTTGAGGAGTGTGTTTTGAATTATCAAATGGGCCTGGGATTTTGTCAGGGCCAGTGCACTTTTAAAGAGCTCATTGATGTCGTTGTCGCCCCCCCCCCACCTAGCTCTTTCACTAAATATTTTTGGGGATTTCCTGAAGCTATGGATCCCATGTGTTGCATGGACTTTCCACCCCCCTGCTCCATTCCTCTGAGAGTGGTCCTCTGGGAGTCTCCAGTTTTTGGCCACCTACGCCACCAGCCGCCACACCCCTGCCCGGCAACCACAGCCCTCGGCCCCCAGGCCCCTCTCACCTGCTCCCACCATTCCCCATGCAAAAGCCCCCACACTGGGTTCCACATTACTAGGCTCTGCACCCGGGCCTACCCAAGAACAACTCAGGCAGCCTACTGCTCCTCCCTCAGCCCAGTGAATTCTCTGTGCTTGTTCATTGGTCGAACTTTGGCAGCACCTGTTTAGAATAACATGGCCAGTGGGAAAAAGATGAACTTTTGACAGTTTGCTTTGGTTTGCAAATTGGAAGTTAAGAGACTGAGTCATGGATTAGCTGTACTATTCTGACCATTTGAAAGGATTTCCATGTATCACAGGGTCTGAGAGAGTTTAAAAAAAAAACTGTCAAAAACAGCATTCCATCAAGCCACAGAATCAGGGGGTGAAATTTAGGTCCCAATGAGTTCAATACTCCTCAGCTTCAAAATATCCACAACTGCCAGGAAACACACAGGAATGGAAATGTTTTGGATATTTCTTTTGGTGCGTCTTTTCCTTCAACGGAAGTCAAACTCAGATAAACCCCCGCAAGTGCATCACACATGCATCCCTGTTAGGATTTTCTTCTCTTTTGGTTTCTTTAAGTGTAACTGTCAGTAAGATATATGCAAGCCACATGTTTAGCGGAAAGGAATCTCTCTCGGTTCCAAAAGCCCACAGAGTGAAAAACTACACAGGCAAAAAACCTTCACTGTATCTTTCATAACACATCACCGTTAAGTGTTTTTAAAACCTTTGGTGGAACCTAAACTATCCCAAACACAAAACACTTTAGTCGAACTCGTAAACCTCACTCGACAACCTTTAGCTTTTCAGTGTTGGAACTAACATTTGTGATAAACGGACTTTACTTTACCTCTCTGCCCTGATCGGTACACACTCCCAACGTTGATGTTGGGGTTTTCCACGGCCGTGTTGGGAGACAGTGGGTTTCTGCCTGAAGGTGCCGGCTGGAGGAAGGGAGGCTGGGGTCTCCCATATGGAGGAAACTGCTCATACTGGGGGCTTCTCACTGGGGGCTGCCCTCCCGTTCCGGTCCTCTCCACGGCTGGAGCGACGGGCACAGCTTGGGGCTCTGCATTGGCATCTGGGGCGCCGGCCACGCCAGCGATGGATTCTCCGTTGTAAAGTGATTGTGTGTATCTGCGGTCCAGGCCGTCTGAGAAGGGAGGTTGTGCTGCCCGGGCTGGCACAGCCGGCACCGCTGGCACAGCAGGGTTGGGCAAGAAGCCATACGGTTGGTAGAAGCGGTAAGCATCGTCAGTGTAATCAGAGGAGCGTGGCGCCACAGGGATCATCCCACCTCCATACCCTACCCCGGTGTACCCTCCACCGTAAACCCCACCACCGTAGCCCACTCCAGGGGCGCTCTGGAAGGGTGGCTCGTAGTTCCGGACTGGCCCCTCCACCATGCTGGGGTCATAGGGCAGCGCTGGGTAGGACGGCTGCTGTTGGAAGGGGAATTGGGGGTAAGAGGGAACATTGTACGAGGATGAAGAGAAGGTAGACGAGGAAGATCCAGAGGAGGGCCTGTGACGGGAGCTGGAGGATGGCTGGTAACGAGTGCCGGTGCTCCCTACGCCCACGGTCCCCTGTCTCCAGTTATCGGGCACCTGCCCAAAGCCAAAGGGGTGGATCGTCTGCCCTCGTACGGTCTCCGAGCTTCCTCTGGAGGGGGCCTGGCGCCGGACGTTGCCCCCCTGGGGTCTGCGAGGGGAGCGGGGGCGGGGACGGGCGTCCGCCACCACGATCCTGTGACCTCGGCCCTGCTCTTGGGCTCTGGCGGGGACGTACTCGGCCCCGCTGTTGAGCAGGCTGAACACCCGGCCGTTGTCCTCCCATTGGATCCTCTGCCTCCAGGGATTGGCAGCACTGTCCTGTGCTCGAGGCTGGCTCTGGGCCTGGGTCGCAACCTGAGCCCAGCCTGACCCCAGCAATAAACCCAGGGAACACACTACGACAAGAGGCAGCATCCTCACGCTAAAATCCCCCACACAAACTCCACCCTACAGCCAAAGGAACCAGCAGCTCAAACTCTTAACACCCGTGGTAAAGTAAAGGAAGCAGGAGTCCTGTTCTGTGGTGGGGCAGAGGCTGGGAGAGCAGAGACAGGAGCGAGGTAAAAAAAGAAGCCGGTGGTTCTGTCCATTCGCAGGTTGTCAATGTTAGGCAGACGTGAGGCTGGGTCTGTGCTCCAGGAGTCTGATGTCTGTCATATCCGGGAGGCAGGGGGGTGATTGGGGTCAGAATGGACTTCAGAGGCCCCGCCGGAGGTGCCTGGAGAGTCTGTGAGTAAACGGAAAGAAAGCCTGGTTGTCCTTGCTGTCTGACTGGCCTGTCAGGACTGGACTGCTCATTGCTTCCAGCCTTCTGGAGAGAAGTGGCTCTGCTAAGCTCGGCTGCGGGCTTCTATTTGCTTTTCTGATTGCTTACAATGGGCTGTGAAAAAAAAAAAAACTCTGCTCAAACTTTTTTTTTTTTTTTTTTAAAGGAGAGGTCCCACATGGCCCTAGTGCTAGAGTGGTTTCCTGATGTGTTCGTGCAGCCAGTGCTCGCTAAGGCTTCCAGAGTCAACACCCCCATCTGCAAAGGTTTTATAATGCAACTCACTTCCTATTTCTTTCAAACTCTTGTGTATCGTGCTGGACGTACAGAGGTGCAGGAGGGTATGGCCTTGCCTCACCCAGACAGGGATCTGGCTAAAATGCTTGTTGTGTTTCTGCTTTCAAACACCTTTAACTGGGCCATAATTGTGTGCAGATGGGAAACAACTCATAATAAAAGTAACTGAAAAAAGCAATCGGTACCAGGGGTGTACCTACAGGGAATTACCAGATTAATAGAGATGTCACAGCATGCAACAAGTCATATTAAAATAAAAAGGGATAAGGAAATGAAGGAAAAATAGCACTTTTCATGTGCTTATTACATAATCCACTGAGATCAAGTGTAATTTACAAAAACACAATCGATTGTATGTCAAATAAGTCGTTCCTCTTTTGCTACTTCCCAATGGAGAATAAAATTAATGAATCACATGAAACTGTTTCCTCTCAACACTGCAAAAGCAAAAAAAAAAAAAAAAAAAAACTGACAATGTGTTCCTGTGTTCGGATCTGCAACATGCCCTGCCTCAGAAGGGTCTTACACAATCCGTCTCAATTAGGCTACAGACAGCGCCCTTTCAGGCCCTCTCTCTCTCCCTCTCTCTCTCTCCCTCTCTCTCTCCCTCTCCCAGCCGGCTGTGGCAACACAGAGAACAAGCAGCAGCCATACACAACGGAGCATCTGACACTATTTTCTCTGAGTGAAATCAAAGGCAAGGCTGCTCTGTAAGACCTAGATTTGCCCATGTATTCTGGAAGAAAAGTCATTGGTAAACATGTTCCAAACACAGGGGGATGGAAGGCAATCTGGTTACATTTATTTACATTTACATTTATTCATTTAGCAGACGCTTTTATCCAAAGCGACTTCCAAGAGAGAGCTTTACAAAGTGCATAGGTCACTGATCATAACAACGAGATAGCCACAAAACATTGCGAGTAGCCAAAACATGAAGCACACATTGTGAACAACCAAAAATAAGTGCCAAAGGGAAGAACCATAAGAGCATGTAGTTAAACAAGTTACAATTAAACAACATGAACTGCTATAAGTGCAAGTGTACCTGTGGAAAAAAAGCAAGCAACAATAATAAAACAATATATCACAGCGAGTACAAAAATTTAAGTCAGTTACCACTAACCACAAGAGCAACAAGTCTCTAAGCAAGAGTCATTGTGATCCTTGAGGAAACTAACATCGGGTCAAGCGAACCATTCCTAAGTACCGTTGTACTCCCGGAACAAGTGCGTCTTGAGCCTTTTCTTGAAGGTGGAGAGACAGTCAGTGTCTCTGATGGAAGTGGGGAGTTGATTCCACCACTGGGGGGCCAGACAGGAGAAGAGCTTGTGTTGGGACCGGGCCGTCTTGAGCGGTGGGACCACCAGGCGGTTGTCTGAAGAAGACCGTAGGTGACGGGTGGGGGTGTAGGGCTGCAGGAGAGACTTGATGTAGACGGGTGCAGTCCCGTTCACTGCTCGGAAGGTCAATACCAGGGTCTTGAATCTGATACGGGCCATGATAGGTAGCCAGTGGAGAGAGATGAGGAGCGGGGTAACATGGGAGCGTCTGGGTAGATTGTAGACCAGGCGGGCCGCTGCGTTCTGAATCCTCTGAAGAGGGCGGGTTGCACATGCTGGGAGACCAGCGAGCAGCGAGTTGCAATAGTCCAACTTGGAGAGGACAAGTGCTTGGACTAGCAGCTGGGTGGAGTGCTCAGACAGGTATCTCCTGATCTTCCGGATGTTGTAGAGGGTGAATCTACACGACCGGGAGACCGCAGCAATGTGGGCCGTGAGGGAGAGCTCGTCGTCCATGGTAACCCCAAGGTTCCTGGCAGAGGATGAAGGGGTCATCGTCGCAGATCCCGGGGTCACCGTCGCAGATCCCGTCGCAGATGGTTACTGCTCATCTTCATGGAGGGGGGGCTGCGTGGAGAGAATATCTGATTTCCTCTGTTATCAAAGTCAGCGCTTTACAAGGTGTTTGCCTTGGCTAGGGTGTCAGAGGGCAGTGGCCAGAATGTGCCACAGACCAAAGAAAGGATAACATTCCTCCCCAGGATCATAGATGTGCATGGAACAGCTAGGATCAGCCAATTCTGCTCTGCTGCTTTGAAACAGGACCCAGCAAAACAATCCCATGTGAGCATCCGGCTTTTATAATGCATTTCTCCCCGGACCGAGCCAACATTCCTGGGAAGAGCAGCTCTCTGGTGATGACTGGAGGATGAGGGAATGTTGGAGGAAGAGCCCAGGGGAGGGAGCCAGTCATGGGGCTGAAGAGTGCTTCAGTATGGATGCGGTTCAGGAGAGACTGTACAGCAAAGCAGGGCAGGCTTGGCTCTTTCTGGGACACAATTACTCCCAGGTGCAACTTGGCTCCAATCCTAAACCGTCTTCGAGGTCAGAGACCGAAACAATTACTGTGGATGAGGGCAGATGTAAAGTACTGTGTGTTCAACGACCTCACAAACAAACCACGCGATTTGAAAAGTTTGTATCCCTTCAGCACGGCAGTCATAGGAAAACGAGTGAGGACACCACTGTCCTAAATTGGTTTATTGCTTTGTTGTTGTTTCACAGTTTCCTACAATGTTTATATTTATTTTCCCAACCAGAGCCACTCTCTTGTCTTCCCGGTGACAGATGATCTCTAATAGCTTGGCGTGAGTAGATCGTTTGTTTTTTTTGTGCAGCCATCACAGATTGTTAAAATGTCAACAACCTTTCAGTCATCCAGGCAAAGTATTACAGGTTGGCAGCAATTACCCTCAATTTAGTCCTTGTTAGTTAACAGTGGGGGGAACTGCTGCAGTCAAGACAAGTGCTCATTTGTAGGGAGGCTGAGTGGCAGCAAGTTCAGTTTTATGTACCCTTTTTAACGGCGAGCTTCGTTCTTGGCTGTTCCGAGCAAGATACAGCTGGCATAGTTGTCTAATTTGCATCGATGTGGCCATTACAATCCGCATCAAGTTGTGATTCATTCGTTGCCACACAACACTCGTCAAAGGAGTCTACGTGTCTTTGATTGCGAAGGGATCTGCGGTTTTCGGTTTGAAGTTACTTGAGGTCTGGCAGTAAAGGGAGGGGGGAAGTCCCCTGTCCTTCATGTGAGTCTCTCTGCAGAGATGCCTGAGATGAGGGTCTCACCTCCATCAAACCGACAAGAAAATGAGAAATTCCTTGTGGAAGAGCAATGCCAGATTCCTGTTGTTTCCGACGGTTCCACATCTCAGTTCTCCAACTGCTTTTGTTTTTAAAGAGTTTCTCCCTTGAGGGTTTCTGACTTGTTTTCATCCTTTCCTAATACGTGAAATTTCCTGTCATTAGACTTCTTATGCTTAAATTAAGGATGGCGGTTTCATTTCTTTTTCATTACAGAATTATCCCAGGGGATCGTCTTTTGCAGACTAAAGACGGTTGTTTTCAATCATGAGCCCTTAAGACAAACCCAGAGTTCCCTAAAATCCTATTTTTGAAACATTCCGTAGAGATTTGGTGTAAGTTGTGCAGAGAGGTTGCTTGCGTTTGTGTGACGGCACGGCGGGTGTCTCATGTCTTGGGAAAACACCATGTACTTTGTGAAGAGCAGTGAAAGAAAGCATTGATCAGGAGGACTGGAAGGCACAGGCGGTAAGCCCACAGGGAGCGCCCCCCCCCTCACACACACACAGGGAACAACCTTCAGCTCTGCATATTCACAGCAAGGTACCTGCACTTACTCTTGCTCTGCAATCACTTACTCAGCTTAGGTTTGGGGCGAGACAGAAACAGCACTATCCAGCTCGTAGATTTTTGGTGATAACATCAAAATGAGCATTATTATGAACACATTTGGGTATGTTATTGCATGTAAATAATTGTTCATTCCACCCGGGCCAGCTTTGAACACCTTGTAAACAGTCAGCGAGAGGAACAATGATACTTTACTGACGTCCGTTGAGAATGCACCAAGCAACAGCATTCGGCTTTCCTTTCTCTATCGCCCTTCCTGTCTCCGACAGGAATTTGAACTCTCAACATTCCTGTCTCTCTGGAGTGAAAACCACAGACACACTGCTCATAGGCTGACTGTAACTCACGTAACAACATCCAGTGGTTATTATTTCATGACTTCTCTGATGCCTGCTCCAGAGGAACATAACACAACACCTTCTGTTTGATGCGGACTCCTCAAAAACGGTGTTATCCTAACGCAAAGTTACTTCCGCTCCCAGGCCATACTGAGTCACTTTACCACAGAGGTATTTTGACAACTGAGACTGGATACCGTCGCACATTTGATCACACTAAGAAGAAAGGCGAGCCTTTGAAGTACCCGCACCTGCGTTCTGTTACATTTCATTTTCTTCCCCGGGGGGGGATGTGAGAGACACCTGCTTCATGTGCTCGCCGCGTAATGAGAAGCGAGGACTAAAATTCCTGCAATCATAAAATGATTTACCTACGTTTCCTTATTAAGCCATGAGGAATCAACCGGGTAATGTCATGTTATACACAGACCTGTTTTTTTCTGAGAACGTGTTGAGTCTCCAGTTTACGCATTGATTTGAGGCCTCTTCCCAAGAATGGAAGAGTGTTCATGGGGGCAAATCTTTTTGCAGTAAACAAAATAAAGCTGATTCAATTCCATTGCAGTTTTCCACAGACACAACATGATTGTTTTGTTATCATCCATATGGTTCCTAGTCATGATTGGTGATAAGTGAACATTGATTCTGTCCACCTGCTGCGGAGACTTTGTTGAAACAGTCCCTGTGTCTCCGTACCCATACTACCGTACTATTTAGTATGCCAGAAAAACATTTTGTATATATTGTGTGTCAAATGCATTACGCCAAAAACACCAGGATGCCCAGTTGCATTTGGCTGTATTTTTCTGTACGCAAGCCAGCGTGCTTTTCTGTCTGTTCTTACCCACAATCCTCTGAGGCATCAGAAGATACATCACATCAACTGAACTACATAACAAAGCAACAACCGCTAAGTTCTCCAGTTCTCCTCTGACAGAATAAGTGTCTCTGGTCAGTTCAGCTTCTTGTCTTTTTTTATCCCCTTGGTAAAAACATTAGCATCAAACACTTTTCAACAATGTTGATCTGTTGTGCTACAAACTGTGATGGATATATGAGCAAGAGGGTCAAAGTTCAAGGCTCAATGTTGCAATGTTACCACAAAGTAGTATGTATACCGCAACAGTGCGTACTTTGTAAGGGCAGCTGTGGTACGTCCTAAACGTAAAAAGAAACAGCATGCGCAGAGTGTGGCAAGCTATTCACTTTACACATGCTAAGGTCAACAATCTGTGTTTTCCTAACTGCATGACTCATTCCTATAAATTGGACATACATGCACCCCCCCCCTCCCCCTTCTGGTGCCTCCTAGACATTTCAGGTCTAGCATCTTCAGCTTTCGTCACTGGGGAACCTCTATTGACGCACTCCACGTCACCAGGCCACTGAGGTCTGTGGGGGGGAGAGGGCTTATTCGTTGGTCAATGAACAGTAAACTGCAGAATGGGAGATCTTTTTGTTTCCTTAGTAACCCAAGGGGCTATGAAAACAAACAGTTTAGTAGTGATGTTGGTTGGTTTGACGTTCTTGATGTTGATGCAGGTGACCCAGGGGGATAGGGGGTGGGCTTGGGGTGTGTGTGTTAGTGTGTGGTGTGGATTGTTTATGATGAACATGTTGCCGTGATGCCTCCGGGGAGCAATGTGGTAAAATATTCAGGCACACACTTGGACACGCACCCCTCCAAAAAATCAGTGAAAGATCTTGATTGCTCGGATGGTCTTCACATGGACTCTTCAGCAGTCCTGAGCCTCATCTCCCATCTGCCTTGCAAATGCTTCAGTGGAACATTTCTTTGACAGGAAAGACCCGTGCTTCTCTCACGCCATAAAAGCAACCTGAGGGGAACCGTCATCTGATCAGTGTTCCTGGCCCTGTCAGTCACATCTCCTGACCTGTAGCCCCTCTGCCAAGCACAAATGTTTGGAGGCGAGACATAATGTGAGCCTGGCTTCCATCTTCGGGTGGCCTTTTGTACATGTAGCGCACGCTCAAGGGAAGGACACTGAGGCAACACACATTCCAAATTAAATATTATAATGCAAACAGGCCCGTGGGACTCGCTAATGACTAAGGTGAGCCCTTGACTCCAGCTCCAAGACTGGATGGAATACCAATCGAGGTTTTGAGGGACAGAGAGATGGAGGAGAGTGACTGGCATAGTAAGTGTCTGTCCCTGTCTATGGGCTAGTGTGCACACCATGATGACGACCCCACGCAAAGAGGCGAGAGGAAGCCAAGACCAGATAAGTGGGAAAAGAAAATGTAAAGGAAGGATTCTATCGTCATGTAGTTCCCCCAAGCAAGTTGAGCCTGTAAATTTGATGAAGCGGCCTGTTCAATTAGCTTCAGACATCCGCAGCTGTTCCCCGGAGAGCCATCTCTACAGATGTTCACTGTGCTGTTGTCTTCAAACCCCAGAGATTTCATTTCCTCTCCTTTTGTCTCCTCTCCACTCTTCTCCTCCCCCCCCCTCTCTTCTCCTCCTCTGCTCTCCAAACAACACAACGTCGTGCTAGTACTGTGAGGCTGACTACAGGGGAATGAAGAGCATCCAGACAACAGTCTGAATCTGTAAACATCTCACACCTCTGCATGATATTGCCCAAGGAGAAACACACTCACACACAAGTAACAAGCCCAGTGCTTGGACAGAAAGAGTGATTGATCTGATACGCCATTGAGTCCCACCTCATTATGTGTCTCTCATTGATAAGAGAAGAGCTATAAAACGATGTTCTTTCTTTCTGCTCTCAGGGCTTGGTGGTTCCTGAGTGTGGTATATGGACCCACCTGCTCCATGTGATATTTCATTTAGACCCAAAGGTTTCAGTTATGATTACACATACAGGCCATGAAATTCCTGGTAAAGGGCACAAATACGGCTTGCTCTTTTCCGAAGGTTATGAAAGTTATCTTATGAAACTGAGTTGCACAAGCTGGGGAATTGGTTGCCATACCCACCTTTGGACATTTTCAAGGATTTTATTCATTCCGGTCAGGTGTTGAATTTGGTGTGTCTTCCTGAAATTCCCGCTTTAAACCCAGTACCTGTTAATGTCAAAGGTCAGACAAGAAGCTCCCCTCATTCTCACCACCCAATCCCAAGAGTCCTGATCGGGAGGGAGCGGAGGGGGAAGCCTGTGGCTCAACACAACGCATGCAGTCTAGTTTACTGATCGATCGCTAACTGACCTGCCACTTTATTTTCCGCTTCCTCTGGAGAGTAATGCTCAACACGTACTATCAACAAATACAAAATTATTAGCAAGTAACCTCAACCCTAACCCAAACCCTTACCAGTTGTTAAATATCAGCAGAGCTGTTTTTTGATATTCAACATCGACAGACTCCTCTCAAAATGAAGGGTAATCAAATTATTTATGTTCTACCACCACTGTATGCCACACCAACCCCATTCAGAGAACACAGACAAGTCCCTGTGCTGAGACATACATAACAATATAACTTGCAGATGGGAAGTTCTAAAATATTTAAAATCCTGAATATAATTTCACATTCATGCTCGTTCATCCTCAAATATGAACGTGATATCTTGTGGGAGCAGTCTAAAAGGCATGGCAGTGAATCTCTTTGGAATGTATGCAGTTGTAAACGACCCATGCCAAAGTACCTCACTTTAGAGGGCAACAGAGGACTGCAAACCCACACTCGGGGGCCGAGCCAAATAAACGTTTGGAAAATTTGCTCTGGGACGCCTGATTTAATGCTCTGGCATTTGGGATTAAGTCCAGGTTAAAAACACTTCCCAGACATTTCCTGACGGCACACCGCACGCAGATACACCCTGGCTGGCAGGCAAATCTCCCCACATGACCCCGACAACACCTGCAGCAGAGCGGAAAGACACCAGGGGGGGGCCCTGTTCTCTGTCTTTGTCTTGTCAGTCCTAAGACAGAGTTCAGACAGAGATTCGGGAGTCAGGTGGCTGAGCGGTTAGGGAATCGGGCTAGTAATCTGAAGGTTGCCAGTTCGATTCCCGGCCGTGCAAAATGACGTTGTGTCCTTGGGTAAGGCACTTCACCCTACTTGCCTTGGGGAGAATGTCCCTGTACTTACTGTAAGTCGCTCTGGATAAGAGCGTCTGCTAAATGACTAAATGTAAATGTAGATGCACACACAGACCACCAGGCAGAACACCCGGCCCCCCGGGCCCCCGGCCCCCTCTCTGATAACATTACAGTTCCTGAGGAAATGTCCCTCGGCTGTAGCTCTTATTGCACATCACACAAACGGATCACAAGTGCTTACAATCGTCCCCTATGTATTCATAAAAGACAGTACACATACAAGGCAACCGCATGGCGTTTACTCTTAACTCCACGGGATTACAAAGAATAAACGCTCGGATGTCGAAATGTTGGAAAAGAGACCACTCCAGCAAGGTAGAGTTTTCACCAAGAAAACCAGTGTGCTGAGGAGATGTGCGTATGGAGAGGGAACTGTGGGAAAACAGTTGAGATTCAGAACCATCAGAAGACCAAGAGTACTGTCTGTGCCCACACACAACACACAACACACAACACATCCATGGGAGAGGAGTGAATGGGAATGATGTTGCACTCTTAAGGTACGAGTAAACAAGCCCTCTGTAGCAGTGAGTCAGCAGGACCAGTCTGCTGCACATCACTCCTATCCCATCGGTGTGATGACTGGAATCTATGGCCATCAGTAGAAAGGGTCTCTTAACGACCGCTGTGTGATTAGCACAAATGGACCTTGATCTAGGATCATTAATGGTACAAAAGAGCTTTCTAATGACATTAACCTTCTCTCTTAAAGTCAAGCATCAGTTGAGGAAAATATCTACATATTACTGCCACCTAGTGGATAGATTGTAACTGACGATGCAGTGATTGTGATTCATGTTCTCACACATGTTCCAATCAAGCATTAACCTGACCACAGCTGCTCTTGTTTATTCTTTAATATCATTCATATTAACATTGCAGCTAAGCCCATCGAAGTTCATGTCTTTTCCTATATCACAAAGAAATCCCATTACAGGGAGCAACCCTCACAATCTCTTAAACCACACCATGGAAAACAGGGAAATTGGTCGGGAGCCTGAGTTTGCATAATGTAAAATGCGATGTTGTTGCAGCCGTATAGATAGAGGATAGGTGTTTGATTGATTCGTGACAGAAGGAAATAAGACTAAAGACTAGGGTCCTTGTCGCTGTCTTCCTCTGCATGTTGATGCGTTCTGGGGTAGTATTTCACATCCTGCCGTGGTGACACACAAGTCTCAGACCTCTCCTTTACACATCTGTAACTCGCAACATGTCTGTGTGAGCTATCCTCTGCAGGGCAGAATGTAGCATATCTCCTGTGACTACATGTGACACTTCTTTGAGAGGTCAAGCAATGCTTTGACAGGGACAGTGAGTAATGGTAGCACTGATTCAATGTTGGGATTTTACACTTCGTTCAGATGCTTGGACGTCCACTTGCGTGACGCACTTTCATTTTTCTGGGTTTGGGAGGCAAAGGATTTATTTATTTTCATAAAGAATAAAAATAACCATGGCCTCTACCTATGATCTGCTAAACCTAGGAAAGTCAAAAGTGGATTGAGAAGAAACATAACTGATGTAAAGAAACACAGAGGTACAAGAGTGCCTCTAGGAAGGGCAGCAGGAGTTTGTAAAAAAGAAAAAAGGTTTGTGAGAATTTACGATTCCGCCTGCATCTTCAATGTGCCCTTCGAGGAAACAAAATAAATATATAAATGAATCAACAAAAAGAAGAAGGTATTATTCTTCCCATGGTGCACTTCACTTCTCAGGTCTTTATCAAGCTGCACCCTCCCACCCCTATTTTCCAATACCATTCAGTCTTCTGCCTTTCAGCGCGGACGGCTGGATTCTCCCCCTCCCAGGAGATAAGAGGAGTGCCCTTTCTTCACCGGAAGAATGCAAGAATATGAATGCAGCGTTCGTCCTCGCTGTTAAAAAAAAAAAAAAAAACAGGACCCTGGTGTCTGGTCCCGCCGCAGAAATGTCATCTCAACCCAGCAATAAATCACATGGGCCTGTGATGTGTTTACTTATTACAGTGAGGTGCTTCGCTGTCATCCTCGTACTTATTTACTCTTGTGGACCTCCACACACCCCACTGCTCCTCCCTCCCTCCCCCCTCTCCCCCACCCCCCTTTTCTCTCTTCATCGCTCTCTTCCTCCTTCTAACTCTCTTGATTTCTCATCTCCCCATTGTGTGGAAGCACAAACAGTACTTGCTGACATGCATTATTCTGACTTGCACAGAAGGATGCACTTGGCCTGCGCAGTGTTGTATGCGGTATAGAACAGAGACTCACAAACGTGCAAGGGAGAGTTCAAGTCATATATATGACATCGCGCGAGCGGACATGGTTGCCATGGGAGCCCTCCTTCGACAGGCCACTGTAAAAGATAATTCATCAGTTTGCTTCTTCCTGAAGCCCTCTGATTTGAAACTGCCCCACCCTCTTGATTAGACCCAATAGAAAAGCACAGAGAAAAACAGTGTTGATGTGGAAGGCACAAGAAAAAGCTGTACGCATGAGATGTACTTGCTGCTCTCTGCTGTTTGATGAAGCGCTCCTCCCAAGACACAACAATCAATAAGAACCCATCACCACCCAGACACAATTCCAAAAGGCACGGGCTATTTTCAGTCTACCTTTCAAGATGACATTATGAAAATACCAGTAGGCCATTACTGGGGAAAAGGCGCATGGCGCTCGGTTGGGTGGATCAAAGATGATAATGACAATCCGTGCATGGGTGCCGCAAATACATTAGCAGACCTCGACAAATACAGTGACGCATCAATGACGACCGTAGACAGGTTTAGGCTTTTGGATTCACACAAAGTTATTCATCTCACCCTGGCTCGCTGAACTCCTCTCTGTTCCATTGGTACACAGATTGTAGACAGATCCCAATCTAAACAGGCCTGACCCTGGCAGTTCCTCTCTCAACAACACAACACTAAGCTTTCTGCTAAGGCCGTTAAGGCCAGAGCCCAACTCCATGCACTTTACTTTAGCCCTGAGAAGCGTTGGGGTGGCAAAGTGGAGGAGCGAGCAACAAAAAGCATCTTCTCTGTAGCAACATGAAATAATACGGTGGCAGGGACTGCCCAGAGACAATCTGATAAAAGAGACACCAGGCAATTATAGTGCAGCTGCCCATGGGAGAATTAGAGGGCACAACCTTGTGCAGTGACATGGTCATCATTAAGTCCCTGGTGTGAGAAAACACTCCCTGAACTCTCCTGCCTCTGTCTGGTCTGGTGCAGGGCCATCATCACTGTGTGTGTGTGTGTGTGCCTGTCTGTTTGCCTGTATGTCTGTCTGTATGTCTGTCTGTCTTTCACCTAAATCTACAGTATGGCCTGTGCAACATTAAACCCATGAAAGCACAGAAGCACGTTTTCAAAGGCTCGGACTCTGATCTCCACATCCTCTGATCTTTCACGGTGATTAATGGAGGAAAGTCTGCACTTCAGCAGGCTTCAGGACCCAACTCCAGGAGAGTGCCTCAGCTTCTCTCCGATGGCTATTAAGTGGCCTATATGCTGTCTAGGTTCGACATCCTGTGTCGTTGATGGCAATGGATGGTGGCCAATTCATGACAGAACAAATGCTCTCACCTGGAATTGCTTCACCCACTGCTTATGTTTGTTCGAAGAAAACCCTGCCAGATGTCAATTACACTGATGCCAAGTCTGACAGAGCGGTGTCCTGGGTGTCATATTTAGATGTGCGTGAGTATTGAGCCCGTCGTCTCTCTCCACCCTCGCGGAGATGCCGACAGACAGTTTACTAGCAGCACAGTCTGTCCTGTCCACCGCCCGCTGCTCCACAAATAGGGAGAGAGCTCATTTCAAAAGGTGAGACTCATCTCTAAGTCCTTGTCTCCATTTCAAGTTAGCCCTGGTGTCCTTCCTCCACCCTATTCCATCTGAGATTAGTCATGCCGCGCCATCACACGCGGCGCTCACCGCTACCGTAGGGCTGCAGGAATGCAGAACGAAACCAAACGTATAATTACTTTCTCTCTCTGGTACTTTTTTCACTCTGCGTCCAAAAATTGCAAAATAGCCCCCTATTGATTTCATAAAGGGAGATGGAAAGCCAGCTCAGGGGAGAGAGGGCTGCTTGTCGTGGCTTTAATGTTGCCAGTTGGACTTTGTCTTAACAAGTTAATAATCGTGCTGTTTGTTCCCTGGCCCTGTGCCCACCCCGGCCGAGCCCACAGGACTGCAGGTGCTACAGGGCGGCTGGAACCAAAGACACGGAGCAGTCCAAGCGGAAGGCCTTGTTTGTCCTGAGCGTACAGTCACGCTTCGTTACTCCCAGGCTCTATCTGCCTCCCAACATCAGATAAACGCTTTCTGGGTCTTTTAAATACACAACCAACGAGGTGGAATAAACCCAAGGGCAGCTTTGTACTGGTCAGTGTCGGTGATAGAGCTCGCGCTTGACCAACTAGCCACATGCGCAAGCTGTGCCACACATTTGAGTGACGCGGACAATCGTCAATGTGTTTTCATGATGGCCGCGTATTGACTGGTCATCATCGTCAATGCATGCAAGACTTTTGTAATTTGAACGGATCAATTCGGTTCATGAATAAATACTCGTCCCGATACTGTTCATGGACCCAAAGGATGTCTCCGGGAGCGTGGATGTCTGCGCTGAAGAACGGCCTGTGTTTGGAGATGAATCACGCTCGGGATCTACTAATGGCTCCAGGGTCTCCAGAGAGAGGCAAGATCCCTGAGTTACTCTGGGGTTCAAAGCTGATTCATTGGTGGCCTGTTTTGCACTGCAAAGGGGCTCGGTGCCAGGTGGGTTCCTTGCTCTCTGTAGGAGAGGAGAGGAGAGCAGAGGAGAGAGGATAGGACAGGATAGGAGAGGAGAGGAGAGGAGAGGGGAGGAGAGGATAGGAGAGGGGAGGAGAGGAGAGGAGAGGAGAGGAGAGGGGAGGGGAGGGGAGGGGAGGAGAGGAGAGGGGAGGGGAGGGGAGGGGAGGAGAGGGGAGGAGAGGAGAGGAGAGGAGAGGGGAGGGGAGGGGAGGGGAGGGGAGGAGAGGAGAGGAGAGGGGAGGGGAGGGGAGGGGAGGAGAGGAGAGGAGAGGAGAGGAGAGGAGAGGAGAGGAGAGGAGAGGAGAGGAGAGGAGAGGAGAGGGGAGGGGAGGGGAGGGGAGGGGAGGGGAGGGGAGGAGAGGAGAGGAGAGGAGAGGAGAGGAGAGGAGAGGAGAGGAGAGGAGAGGAGAGGAGAGGGGAGGAGAGGGGGCAGGGATGCTGAGGACAGGAAAGTTCCAAGTATCAGCAGGGAGTTTCCAATATATGTTTTCCATGAAATTATACAATATAGTTGATGATGGTGGTGATGATGGTGACCCTGTGTCCTCATCCGATGTTTCAAAAAAACATGACTGAAAGTAAAGGAGAGAACCTAGAGACGTGGTATTGTGTATATCTCGACCAACATCACAGTTGTTTTCATGGAAAAAAATCGGATAAATACTTTCCGTTGCTTGCTTGGAGTTATTTGATCGTACAATGGCTGTAGGTGATGTCCTCAACATCTGTGGGGTTATTTTAGACTCAGTTGTTGAGGTTGAACTACCACTGGTGTGATCTCCTCCTTTGGAAGCATTTTGGTTTTGTCTGTTTGTATTCAAGTGAGAGTGATTAAGCATGAACAGCTCTGTAAGCAGACACTCATTATATCCATTAAGGAAGGGGTGATCTGTAGAATGCCAAGCAGAGAGACAGACTTTGTCTTTGTTTATGGAACCTTTACTTTAAGGTGAGTGTACAGAGTGTGTGGTTGGTGAGCGTACTCAAATAATGGGGGGCAAAACACTGGGGCGCAAAAACACTTAAACATAGGCAATGAAAGCAAGGCAATGTTCATGTTTCAATTACTTCATTCGTATCTTGATCACACTATTTCAACAGTGGACTGTGAATTGCGCGAGGTGGAAACATATGGTCAGCTCCTTTTGTTGATTCCTATTCAGGTGGGCTCTGAAGCGGGAGTTCAGGAGCAGAAAAAAAGAAGATGGAAATAGGAGCTGAAGCTAGGGGCTGAGGCTGGGATTGAGGCTGAGGCTGGGTGAGAGGCTGGGGCAGGGGCTGAGGCTGGGGTAGGAGCTGAGGCTGGGATTGGTGCTGAAGCTGGGGCAGGGGCTGAGGCTGGGGCAGGATCTGGGGCTAGGGTAGGAGCTGAGGCTGGGATTGGTGCTGAAGCTGGGGCAGGGCCTGAGGCTGAGGCCCAGCAGTGGTGCTCAGCGGCTCCAATGTGAGTATGTCAGCAAAATAACACAAAGAATTTGCACACATAACCCACTCCTCTACCTGATATCCTGTCAAGAATGAGGTCAGCTGAATGCAGAAGCCAGACAAATTACACATCTGCACCCACAAAGGGGGTCTTGAGTAAGGTGCAGCCGGGGTGCAGCCGGGGTCCCACAGCCTGGGTTAGACCCACATGAGTAATGGTGCTGGGGAGAAGCTGGATCACGCATGTCATCAGAGCGGGCAGATGCTTTTAGGAGACTCACATCCACTCTGTAAGAGCCAAGTTATTTTTCCCAGGCCCCCCACTGCTCCCATGGGTGGTCATTAGTGACGGTTAAGATGACATCTCAAATCCACCAGTAGATGGCGTGGCTGTTCCAACTCAGCTGCCATAACCGGCTATGGAGTTTTTTTTTCTACTTTTTTTGACTAGCTTTATAATGATGTTGCCGAGTTACATAAGAGTGCTGCATCGCTCACTAGGCTCTCCACAAGAAATTATGCTTTAGATCTCCACCGAAATTCCGTCTTTTTTTCTTTGTTAATGCGCAGAGCTCTATCAGAAAGCCACCAAAATGTTTTTCCCCCCTCCGCAGTGATAGAGAAATACAGCTTTGATCACTGACCTAATTAATGAACCAATTGATGAATGTAAATACCAGATTAGTTATGCAAATGATCACAGCCGCAAAAAAAGACTCTGGCCTCGTTTGGAACTTCTGAAGGCTGTGAACATTTTAAATGCTTGCGACAAGATCTCCATTCATGATACATTTAAGAAAAAGACAGATAAACAAAAATAAAACGGAGGATTAGATCGAGAGAGAAAGAGAGAAAAGAGGAGAGAGAGAGAGAGAGAGAGAGAGAGAAAGGAGGAGAGAGAGAGAGAGAGAGAGAGAGAGAGAGAGAGAGAGAGAGAGAGAGAGAAGAGAGAGAGAGAGAGAGAGAGAGAGAGAGAGAGAGAGAGAGAGAGAGAGAGAGAGAGAGAGAGAGAGAGAGAGAGAGAGAGAGAGAAAAGAGGAGAGAGAGAGAGAGAGAGAGAAAAGGGCTGTTGGGGGGGACAGTGACCGGGGGGTTGAAAAGGACTTCACACTTGCACTGGCAAGCCTCTGATGTACGGCGAAAATAATGAAAAAGCCAGAGAGGCTTAAAAAAAAAAAAAAAATCTTTCTAAAATTACCTGATTTTTCCACAAGCCTGTGCCATGTCCTAATAAGGATCAGCGGCCCTCCATATGCTCCTCATGTTCGTTTCTGCACTGGAGGGTCCGAGGATTAAGTGGCTGGCTTTGGAAATGAAGCCACTGGTCGTAGGTTCACTGGGCTGAAGATATAGAAGGGCAGGGGAGAGGTGAGGAGAGGGAAGCAGTGGGGGAGGGGATAGAAGCAGAGAGAGAGGTGAGGAGAGAGAGAGAAGCAGACAGAGGTTAGGAGAGAGAAGCAGAGAGAGAGGTGAGGAGAGGGAAGCAGAGGGGGAGAGGAGCAGAGAGAGAGGTGAGGAGAGGGAAGCAGAGGGGGAGAGAAGCAGGCCACACTCCCTGCTTTTGTTATTTACTTTCTTATTTAACCACTTGACACAAACTTTGACCACAATGGTCTCCGCCGCTCGGACTTGGTAAAAACTTGGTGGAATGGTGAGATGATTTCACCATGAAATATGTCATATACATCCGTTTCAAAATGTTATAACACTATAGGGTTATCTTGAATTTTCGAGAAATCACCAACTGCCAACGCAACATTTTAGGAAACTAGAATACATTTCCCTAAAATACAAAACCAGTTTGTGTAATCCTACAAACCTGCGCATTATGCAGTATCTTAAACAGCCATACATACTTCCCTGTTCTCCTGGACTGTATGGCTGTGATGGCTCACAGAAATCCCTGGGCTAGCAGAGCAGAGCCTGCTGATCTCCTATGCCTGCAGCTGCAGCTGGTAATGCCATTATCTGCCCAGATTTGCATGGTTAAGTAGCAATACTCTGCATAAGGACGTTGACCATATGCCAAGGGGCTGATCGCTTTGCCAGCTCAGACCAGTGCTGCCCAGACCAGCCAAGAGCAAACCAGAGTTAACCAGAGCAAATCAGACCTCACCAGAACAGACCCGACCTGCCCAGACCAGATTAGTATAGCCCAGCTCAAAGCACCACAGCAAACCAGACCAGTTCAATACAGCTAAAAGCGTGAGAAAGCCTGTTTTACCCTCAGCCTTCAACCACTTTTGAGTTACCTGATCTGGGTAGCTAGAGAGAAAAGCTATTCACTACCATTTCTTTGATCACGTGTTTTTGTGATTTTACAAGACTTCAAAGACATTAAATGCAGCAATACTGCATCTAAAACCAAGTAGAAGGGGATGAGAAAACCACAGTTGTTTTAGAAAGCTCTCAGTGAAATAGCCTGCTAGAGCAGCCTGTGAAAGTAGGAATCTGGTTGACCTTGAGTCTGTGAGACTTTTAAAGTATTGACAAATGCTTCCATAGTAACCAACGTTGTGGCAGCGAGTCGTTTCTCAACTCCTCGACTTCAACATTGACTGAATCAGGGGTGGCACTTTGGAGCTTTGAAGTTAAATCGAGACAGTGAAATCAAGCCACTTTCAATTATAAGGTTGAGGGACCCAATTGATAAGTAAAAGCTTGTTTCTCCCTATTTGACGAAACAAAGGCAGGGTGATGAATGCACAATAGTAAACTTGTTCAAACTCCTTGGATTTGTACACAATCCCCACCCTCCCTCCCCCAATAGGGGATCACAGACAATGGCTGCTGCCTACTCAACTGCATTCACACCAACACCAAACCCCAGCATTACAAATGTAGTAGGCCTACCTACTTGTTTTTTTCTCATTCAGGCTCCCAGCATCACTCAGAATTTATGAAAGGCACACACTGTGTTGGCTAGTTCTCGAGACCAATTTTTGAAGGTCTCAAAGTCGACCGCATTTGTGGGATACTGCTCAGTCTTTTCTCGGTCTCTCGGACAAAAGAGTAGCCTATTCAGGATTTTAGTTCAAATATAACTTTTCACCTTATCAAACCCTAGTGCTTGTATGTTTTGAGTGCCAGAGGTCTTCTCTTTCTGGCTCACTCGGTGTGTCAATATTTCCTACACTGGATAGTAAACAAAATCATCCCTTTTCTGTGGAATTCTTATCACGTTAAAGATGCTTGTTATTTCATTGTTATGAAATGTAACTGGTCTTGGTCTCGCCCTGTCTTGGTTTTGGTCTTAACTTGACCATAAATGTCTTGTCTCGGTACACTCAGTTCTTGGTCAGAACTTGGTCTTGGTTTAGGTGGTGTTGACTACAAGTAGTACCTCCAGGCAGCATAATCATTCACCAGAGGCCCCCAATAGAGGTCTACTGTTGATGGAGCTAGTTGTTCAAGGTCTGGTATGGGCCATACTGTAGGCCTACTGTATCTCTGGTTGATTTATACATTAGAACATCAACAATCTTCATCTCATGCTTGACGATGCAATTACAGTGCATCTGCAGTCTAGTACTTCCCAGGGTCCTAATGTCCAACCAAGTGCAGAAAACACTGGGCTTCAGCCAACCATTCCAAAGTCAATATGGGGTTTATGAGTTTAACTAACTCCATCAGTGCTAGCCCTGACTTAATTAAACCTTGGGAACAATGTCACGGACCAAAGGGGCCAGCGTTGCTACTTCACTATATCTCCCTGAGTGAAGGAAATGCCATTACCTTAAGTTCCCTCAGAGAGAAAACATTTTCACACAAAGCAACTCTCCACGCCTCGGGCTAGGACAACTCATGCAATCATCGCTTTTTATTAGCTACTAATGAGGCGCTTTGTATTCCTGTGGTGGCCCCAACTCTTGGAAAGTAATACTCCGGAGACCAAACTCTTCACTGCATACTGTTTCCCACTTCTTAGCATAAGTGAACTCATGTGGTTCATTAATAGCTGGTCGCTGTAATTCAAGGGGCTGTCAGCATTATTAACAGCCAGGTCACATACATGATATTACGAATCGTTTAAGTTCAACTTGGAAGTCAACCTGTTGAATGTGTTGGCCTGCGCAGCACTAGGACTTAGTTCTTTAATGGTTATAGGCCATTATCAACCAGCCATTAGAGCCAGTTCAGCTGTCTGGAAAATGAAATGTTCTACGTCTCCAGTCATTGAAGTGGATTACACTTGAACGCACCGCAAGACAATGAAACTTGGTAGCTGCTTAATTAAAAGAAGCCAGCATCTGTTTTGGCACCATAGCTTCTTTAACAGATGATTTAACAGATAGCTATTGCCTGTTGTGAAATGAACAGGAGTATCTTCGACTCTGCCAAGCCACTTTGTTAAGAAGCCATTTTCAATAGTTCAGACGATCATATTCCATAAGTCTCTGCTTGACAGCCTCGGATCGTAGTGCCAGAGGGAATCACAGGCTCTGGGGTCAGGTTTGGCTGACCTCACACATCTTGTAGGATTCTAAATGCTCTGTACTTGAACACGACTCACAAGTCATGTTCCTTGCTAAGTCCCTCCAACTGGTCCATACAGAACCGTCTCAGCCAGCTGGTGCTATTGGAATAGTAGTCCTGAGAGATCCCTCCTTGAAATGTTCACTCAAATCTTACCTTGTTTCCATCTTTTCTCGATGCTATTTTTAGTAGGCTATTTTTCATCTGCTATAAAATCAGTGCCTGCTGTTGGTAGATTCCCTTGAATAAAAGGAACTAATTGGAGTGGAATCTACAGTAGAATTTAAAACCCGAAAGAGTACGAGACTGAGCCGATTTTGTGGTCACAAGTGTCCCCGAGTTTCCTCTGAGGGCTGTGTGCATGTGTGTGCCTCTGTGTTGGGCAGGGTGGGGAAAGGTTGGCCAGCGCTGCTGCTGACTCTCCTCCAGTCCTCCGTGGGGAGAGGACGGGCGAGAGGCTCTTGACAGATGGGGACAGATAGACAGGAGCTTGACTGTGTCTCACATCATTAAAGCAGACAGAGGCTAACAGAAAATAAAGCTGTCACACGACGGTGAGAGAAGGCAAGGTCACACTCGAGTGTGACTTCACTGGGCGCTGCGAGTAATTAGTGCGGGTGACTCATGGTGTTTGCGGTGGTGTTGTATGAAGGTATGCGTGCGTTTGGTTGTGATCGAGGGAGAGGGACAAAAGGGCGGGTGTTTGAAAGCGAGAGAAATAGGAAGAGTGAGTGGCGCGTGAGACGGGAGCGAGCGAGACGTGCAGGGAGAGGAGCCGAACACGGCGCTCGAGTGATAGATCCGACGCCTCCCGAGCTTCCCCGGCGCTGATGCACGCCACCGCCAACGTCTCCTGAGGTACCCGGACGAAGGCTCGGAGTGACTTCCATTAATTCCTCCTGTCAGTGGCACTCGTCCCCCCCCCTCCTCCCTAATACAGACGAGGCTTGGAGTCCCGTCACCTCCCCTCACCGCCCCCAAGCTGTCCGTCGCTCTGTCTGTCTCACAGGACTGCCCTTGAATGCCTTGACAATGCAGCTCTCCTGATCATTAAAAAACAGAACTCCTCCACCACCACCAGCACATGCACACCCGCATTAATGTGTTCCGGCGTGTGTGTGTGTGAGAGAGAGAGAGAGAGAGAGAGAGAGAGAGAGAGAGAGAGAGAGAGAGAGAGAGAGAGAGAGAGAGAGAGAGAGAGAGAGAGAGAGAGAGAGAGAGAGAGAGAGAGAGAGACGAACCAGACACAGCTGCTAGTCTAGTTCCCTCTCCATGGCGTTAGTAATTGATTTCCTCTGCATTAAAAAACGCTTCACAGCCGTTAGCGAGGGTTTCTTTCAGGTGCTGCAGCAATAATAAGGTGCGGGTTTGAGTTTCAGTTCAGAGACATCCCCAATCCTTTGAGGTTCATGTTTGGAGTAGGCTATACATAATTGAAGTCCACAGCATAACCCTACTGTCGCCGTGGCATCCACTGAGGGTGATGCCACATACTCACGTCGTCTTGACAACACACACTCTGGATGAAACGGGAACGCCACTTGTTTCATTCAAGAATGTTACGTGTGAAAAGTAAAGGAGACATCTCAGAAACTGAGCAGAGTGTGCCAAAGAAGAATCTGGCTCTGACCTACACATTTACATTTAGTCATTTAGCAGACGCTCTTATCCAGAGCGACTTACAGTAAGTACAGGGACATTCCCCTGAGGCAAGTAGGGTGAAGTGCCTTGCCCAAGGACACAACGTCATTTTGCACAGCCGGGAATCGAACCAACAACCTTCTGATTAATAGCCCGACTCCCTAACCGCTCAGCCATCTGACTTCCCTTCCCCTACACAAATGTACAGTGTTGAAGAAACGGAGCATTACTGTTCAAATGCTTTGAAATGGGGGGAAAAAATGGTGTGTAATGTGTTTGTCATGGAGATTTAAACAAGTATCTGTGTCGAGGAGTGACAAACTGACTAGCTGGGCTTATATACGGAATGGTCATGAAAAGGCTGCCCAATTTGCTGCAACATACTGTATTTACTTGATTACACCTGAGGCCGTTCTGTGTGTGTGTCTGTACGGTGTGACTCAGCAGCACAGTTGTGAATCCGCTGTTGCATCTTTACCCCGGTGCAGATGAGCTGTGCGCTGCTGTACTTTATCATAAAGGCTGCATCAGGGAATTATTAAGGAGCCATCTGTTTCCACTGCTCAGCATCCTGTTTTCGAAACACCCGAAAGAGGGCGATGCCTTCAGAGGTCACTGGGATAGAGTAAGGATCTCGTCCTGCTGTTAGAGAAGCTGCACAGTGCCTCAGCATATAAGACGGTTATGGCCAGTCAAATCAGTTTGCCTCGGTCATGGACCCTTCCACAAATCTGTTCATCGTTATCACACGTGACGCAACCTGCCATTCAAAAAGGCAGAGACAGAGAAAGGGGGCCGGACACCTCTACGAATCTAGCATCCGTCAAATTACCAGACGAGGCCAATAAGCCATCGACCGTCGTGGCCTGGATACAGCCATTAGTGTAATATGATAAATAGGATGCAGATTAAGGAGCCAGCCCCCCCCCCCCCACACACACACACACACACACACACACACACACCATCACTCTAATATGGCTGAGAGGAAGTCTCATTTAGAGATATCGCTAATCTTTTGCGCGGCCTCTCCTCTGTCTCAGTCATGGCGCCAGGCCCTCATAAAGCACAGTGACCCCCCCCCCCCCTCCCCCCTCCCCCCTCCTCCCCCTCCCCTCCATCCCACTGACATCCCCATTAGAGCAATCCTGTTGATAAATGCCACGCAGATTACGAAAGGGGACGCTTCTCATTTCAACGTCCTCCTCGGGGCTGCTCTCCACAGCAGCACCGCCCGCTCCCTCTGCCCGCCCTTTAGATTACCGGCCCGCACGCACAGCAAACCAGGAAGTGTTGGTCATAAATGATGCACGATATAATCAGGGGGTGTATGGGGGGGGGAGAAGGGGGGGGGGGGGGGGGGGGAGATGGGGTATCTCCCGCCTCCACTCACTTACACCCCCCCACCCCCGACCTAATACAACAGAGGTCATTTCAATGTATTGAGTAAACATTGTGATGCTTTTCTCCTTTGGGTGAGACATATGACGAGAGAAGTCAATCTCAAGTGGGTCCGGCATGCTTAAAGGCGTGCAGAGGTACAATCAAGTATTAATGAAGTCACTTAAAGACTTCTCTCTAATCAATGGCATAGCCTTCAGTGTCCAGGAAGTGGGAAATATTCTGCTCCCACATCCCCCCAGGGAATGCAGTGCAAATGGATTGTCATGTAAATGGACATAGGTTTCCCTTCCCACCCCCAATGTATACCAAATCTATAAGACCCCTACTCTATCAGAGAATGTACTGTATCACTCTGAGTGGGAGACATTGCTATCATTGAGGAGTGATCCATCAGGAGCAGTTGAGGGGTTCTGGCATCATTTACATTTACATTTAGTCATTTAGCAGACGCTCTTATCCAGAGCGACTTCCAGTAAGTACAGGGACATTCCCCCGAGGCAAGTAGGGTGAAGTGCCTTGCCCAAGGACACAACGTCAGTTGGCATGACCGGGAATCGAACTGGCAACCTTCGGATTACTAGCCCGATTCCCTCACCGCTCAGCCACCTGACTCCCCAGATTGTGGCATCACATCAGGGGTCTGCTGCAGGGAGTTGGCCGATCAATCAGAGACAAAACACACTCTCCTTTCTGTGGCAGTGGGACAGTCCGTTATCACTACAAGCGGCACTTCCATTATAACTGCGGCAGGGTGCAGATCCAAGATAATGCCAGTGCCAAGAATGGGGCTGTAACACAGGTTACAGTGGTTTCTTTCAGGACCAGTTAATAAAGGCTGTGGTACCTGCACTCCATCAAACTGGCTGGCTCAGGCTCCGGATTGTTCCCTGGATAATGGGCTCTGAGGTAGAACTCCCGCCACAGAAGCTCTGGAGGTTCTGCAGCTGGGTCGGACTGTTCCGGGAGGACAGAGGGCTGCTTCGCTATTTAACTTTGAAAGCAACCACTTCACAGGTCAGAACCCTCTACCTCAGCATAGGACATGAACAAAAAAGATTAGAGAATGAGAGGAGTCTTCTAGGCTAGGTCGGTCTCTAAAAGGCATCAAAAGCAGTTGGGAAGCGGAGTGCTGATTAATTCAACAATCTTCCTTCCTTCCTCAATCACAACCCAAACTTACAATCCTAAAATAGGGAAAATCTAAAATTTATATTCAGAATCACAGAAATGTCGATGAGGTAGAAAATAATGTTTGGAGTTTGGAAAAAAGTTTGGAAAAAATCCAAGTATACTTTTCTTGCCACAAATCATAATGGCCCTTGACCCAAGGACTAGATAGAGTATTGGCTTTATGGTTATTCAGTCTTATTGTATCTGTGTAGTTAGCAACATCTCATATTTATATGGGTTCGATTGTCCAGTATGTTCGCTCCATTTTGCCTTTGCCCTGGAGTTTAGATTCTTGCTAATGACTTGTTTTACAAAAAAAACAACTAATAATACTGCTTAAGGGAACTAGTTTCATAGTAATTCATATTTGTGTTAATGCATGAGTGCGCAATGTCTGCATGCATAGGCCTACATGGTTTAGATAATTGGCAGACAGCAGTGCAGTATAAGTCAAATTTGGAGGATGAGGAAAAATATAGTAATTCAAAA
Organism: Osmerus eperlanus; assembly: GCF_963692335.1. Classification (NCBI taxonomy): domain Eukaryota; kingdom Metazoa; phylum Chordata; class Actinopteri; order Osmeriformes; family Osmeridae; genus Osmerus; species Osmerus eperlanus. The sequence continues at coordinate 3,981,857 of NC_085027.1, forward strand.
CATTTTGTATTCATAGATCGCTTGTAAAGAAATCTCACAAGGATAGAGAAACGGAAATGTGCTGACATTTGCCAACAACAAAATGACCTCATCATAACCCAACTACCCTGCGACACCTTTTAATGACTGTAACACAGGATTTACATACAGTGCACTGGCAGTTGTTTCATTTCAAGAAAACAGTCTTACAAATTGTACTTCCACAACACGGTTTGAATTTCACAAAAACTGCAGCATAGCACATCGTCAGCACACTGCTTGGGAGTTGTTTGACTCGGTGGCAGTCGGCTAAGACACAGAGCAACCACGAGCCTGAGTGTTTCTCACAGTTGGAAAAAGAGTGGAGGTTGAGTACACTCCAGGAAAGTAAGCCAGCAGGTTTCGTAATCAAAGAACAGAAAGAAAACCTTTATTTTCGCCCTGAAACAGTGTCAGCCTTAGCCCTGTTTAATAAGATGAGGCCAGTAACAGAAACTTCTCGCTCGAAAACACTGCTCACCGAAGTCTGGACTAGGTACCAAAGATTCAACCTTACATGCACAGAATGATCATACGTCCGACACTACTCTGTAAAACACATGTAGTCTGAACATAATGTGGACGTCTCTAACATTACAGTTCATTTATAGACGTGAATTCATAAAAATTCATAAAAAATAGGTAAGTTATCCACATATTAAAGCCTAATGAGACAGTAAAATCACTTTTCCCAATGGGCAAGATGGGAGGGAGATGTGTTGGCGGGAGGTAGACAGACTAGATCCCAAGGGAAGTTCCACCCTGCGTGCTAGTGACACACATACAAGGAAGTGTACTATTGTGGCCATCCAGTGATGTTAACTTCACATCTACAGTAGCACTGACAAAAGGGAAAAATACTGTAACTATTCTGGACTATAGCCCCACACACGACTATCTCATGTGCGAAGAAAAGAACAGAAAAACTAAAATCACATTATCTACCCATGACAACCAGTTGGTTTGCAGCGAAACCCTATGGCAGAGATGTAATGACACCTAACACACCACAGCCAAAACAGGAGTTGTACGCTACCCACCACACCTGACAAAGACTACTGAAAGCTGTCAGAGAATAACCACCAAGATACTCATGGCAATTGACACTCAGATTTCCTCCGGAGATAACAACTTGCTTGAAATGTAAATGACTTCCAGAAGTACAAAGTCAAAGGTGATTACAATTTGAAATTGTATTTTTTTTCATTGATAGCCTACCATGGACCTTTCTGGTTAAAGGAACACACAGGTTCTGCTAGCTAATTGTGAATGGGTGGCTAGAGAGTCGAGAAGCAGAGCAAATGTCTACAAGGAGAGAACGACGTCTCCTGCAACGACCGAGCCAAGGCTCTCAATACCTCGGAGAGCAGAGATTACCAGGGTGATAATAGACCTCTGCTCTCACCACCACGGGAAGAAATGGTAAAAATGCAATTTCCATGCAAATTTCAGCACACTTGCTGGACGATTTCCAGACCCAGTGAGACTGTGCCTCAAATGTCATCATTCTTTTTTTGCTTAACCTTTTATTTTATTTGTGCACTGGTATCCTCTATTTCTTTCTCTCGGTTGCTCTCTCCCTAGTTTAGCGCATCTGCGGTCAATTGGTCTCGACGTGCGTTCTCGGGTGCCCGGGCCAACGGCAGCTGTGCTTCTTATTCATGCGGCACTCCCTTTTTTATTTCCTCTAGCTCAACGCTCCACGAGGATGCCAAAGGTTTAGATAGCAGTCACATTTGGGTTGCTCAACCACTGATCGTATGCCAGCCAGTCAGACAACACCATTAATCTCTCTTATCAGCATCTCAGTGGGTTCTCTGTGTCCCGATTGGTGTGTTTTTGCATGGGGCCACCGTTCTCACCCTGCAGCCAATCAAACTACTGCGTTTCCCTCTGATTTACCTAGTGGCAGTCACAACTTTTCACTAAAGGAAGGAGACCAACAAGCTTGTTGACCCCTTTGTTAGTGTTAGTTCCTTCTGAAAACTGTCTTTGGCCCCTTAAACCGTCAGCTTGACAATTTTGTAATTGCATTTTGTGATAAAAAGTTAATTAACTTATAGAGGATCTCTTATCGGTCTTATTTCCCTGCGTGCTATACAGGGGACGACCTTGATACCATCAGCTGGGAGCATGTGGCTTTTCACTCTGTGTGTTAATAAGGACAGTGATAACTACTGTGGTTGGAGATGAGAGAGTGCACTTGTTAATGACAGTAAGCCAAAAGCGTGTGATAGACTGGAGAGATAGGCGCGATAAAAGAAGGAGAAAGGCCGGGGGGAGCTTTTCCACCAATAAAGTTCTGGTGCTTGAGATCTCATAAACAACTGATAAGACTTTGGATGTCTAATGAGTTGAATCATTTTACTGACGCTCATAGAATGTGGGTTGACTCATGTCTCATGAAGCAAGACAATATGCCCACGTTAGCAAAATGTTGAAGTGGCGTTGACTTTGAGAAGCTACTGGTTCACAACGTTCACAGAAACAAAGTATTGCTTTAGCAAACAACACATTGAAGGAGGTATTTAATTGGTTGTTGATGTGTTACTGTAAATCATTCATGTTGTTGATGTTCATGTCTCAGAATTGGCATCGGTTCATTTGTAGCTCTAATCTTCCAATAGAAGCCAAGTGAGTGCTCAGCCAATACCGAGGCAGCCTCTTCTCTGTTTAGACAGCCTCTCCTCTACCTCCACACATGGCTCGGAATGCCTGGAGCCACAGAGAGAGAGTGGATATCCCCTGATTGTAAATCAGAATAGATTAGGATTGGGATGTCTGTGCAGGAAATACATCTTTGTCTCGGCCTGTGGTGGTGCTTGGCGCCTTGTTTACGGTGCAGAGCCCTGTTCGCAGTGTAAGCGCAGGCCTAAAATAAAACGCCATTTGTTTTAGTTAGGAATGCCACACTAGATGTATATGGCACTGGCTTAGACCTAAATAGCTTTTTTCCCAGCCAGTGGGGCAGACTTCAGGTATATCTCCTTCTCCAACCAGGCCCACAGATGATGCTTGCTGCACCTGATTTTGAAGAACAGATGCCTTATATAACAGATCATTTCTGCTCCATTTCTACAGCGGAGTCATGGCATGATTTTTTTTCTCTCTAAATTTTTCGGATGAGTCTGGAAATGTACGGAGGGGCCACCGACTATAATATCAGACAGCAGTAGCACCATGCATTACCCAAATTAACTTTTATCCCCGGCACTTTTGGTGCCTTGTTTGGCATAAATAATGCAGGTATCCTCCGTCGAAGACTTTTAAAAAGCATGCACTGTGTGTCTGTGGCTGCCTTTTAACATGTTCTTCACAGGAGTAATACATCACAGTGGCCTGCGAAGCTGGAAGGACTGCTGTACATCTGCAATCTGTCAACCTAGCAATCACCTGCAAGAGGGCCGCTACATCAATACAGTATCTACACATCCCCCGTTCTTTAATGGAGAGGAGAAAGAGAGAAGAGATCGGACAAAACTGTGTTGGAGCGAACTGTTGTAATTACACTGCTAAGTTCCGTAGATAAGAAAGAATTCAGAAAGAGGTTCAAAAGAGAGACAGAGAGGAAGGGGGCAAGAGAGAAATAATGTAGAAAGAGGAGATCCATCTTTTTGGGTTTGAGTAAAAAAACTTCAGGATTTCTAGCTTAATGACCAAACCTCCAGTAGGATTGCATAGTGAAAGCCTGTTTGTGTATGCAGGGTGCAATGACAGAGGTTTAAACTAGTTACTGTACATGGCCTCTCCACTGGCAGGACACTCCCAGAGTACCTTTCTGGCTGAAATAGCGGAATGTCTGTAAACACACTAATTACTGCTGTGCAGTGTTGGTGAGGCCCTTCCCTCACCCAGAGAGACAGAGGGCTTTAGGAATCATGTCGCTTGGGCCTTGAAGTGAGAGGTTATGCAGCAAATGCAGTGAAACCAATATCTCACCACCATCCATCTCTCTCACATGTAAATAGTGAGAGAGATGGGGTATTAACATATCGTGAATGAACCGTTTGTCTGAGCTTGACCTCAGAGCTCATTTAAACCTTATGTTCGAACATCAGTGAGAGTGAAAAAGGACAACCCTGTCAATCTCTCCATCTGAGAATACGCTCTCTGGGGAATAACGTATTGAGATCTTCTTTTAGCCTGTGGTGCAGGGTGGTGAGGATAGTTTCTTGAACATCCTGTATTGACACGTCAAGGAGGATGTGACCCGATATACCTGCTGTCAGCAGTCTGGCATTTGTGTCTGACAGACTGCCTCATTACTGGATGACCTCACTCACTAGGCTCATTCCATCAATTCTTGGGAAAATAGATTTTGGTCTTTACCTAGCTGAAAGACAAATGCTGTTCAAATGGCATTGAGGAATGTGGGAATGCGTTCCTCAAGAAAATCTATTCACCACAAAATGTGTGCTAAGAGACTACATTATGTATTGTATAGGGTATGGGTAAAACTATGGACTCTTCTTGTCTTTCCTCTAGTTTTTACCTTTACCGTTAATTTGATTATTATGGGACTGCATCCCACCTAAATCCCAAACCAAAGAAACATAATGGTATTTGAATTGACAAACTCAAACAATAGATGGAAAAAACACTTAAAATCTTCTTAACAAGGGAAATTATTCACTTAACGCTGAAGCTCTACAGAAAGTTCCATGGAAACAACTATATATAAATTCAGTTGTCAATTCAATAAATGAATTCATGAAACAACAAGCAAGCCCATTGTTTCTTAGCATTTTGCTAAAATTATTGTCCATTGTGGAATATTTCTTCCATTCTTCCTCAATTCCTCTGATAAGAATGGCCAGTGGCACACAGTGTATTAGCACACTAACACAATACCCGTGGTCTTTCCCACAGATAAAAACATTTAGAAATCCTGTCACGCTTTTGATTTTTTTTTCCTTTATCATACAACAATGACTTTACCCCTGGCTTGCATCCTATCAATGCCAAGAGGCAACAGTGACTGAAGACAGATAGAAGAAGATGACTAAACATGGAAGAGAAAACTGTCCATGTCAGCCACATCGGCCAGTCCTCTCCCTCCGTCTCCCTCTCTCCTCCTGTCTTCGCTACTAACGACTTGGGGAGAGGGGTGTGTTGTTCCATGCTGTCTGGAATAATCCCCCTCGCCATTTCTTCTTTCAGAAGACTGACACAGGTTCTGGGCTGAGGAATGTTTCAGTCCAACGCCCCCATGGCTCCTCGTCCACTTGGCTGCAGCCACTGGCACCAAGCCTCATCCTTTCCATTAACTGTGTTTGTGTTGGAAGGGAAGCCATCTTGTTACATTGACTGACGCTGGGAGGACAACTATTTAAAGGGCGCACATTTGATTACTTTAGTTTATAACCTCAGTGTAATGCACCTTTCCACATGTTCAATCGTTAATATCTTACCAGATGTCAACACGCAGCCATAGCTGCACCCATACAAGATTTTGCTCAGGTCAAGCTACAGTTCTATTCCAAAGAAGTGGTTGCCAACAAGCTCACTGTGTGTGTAAAGAAATTACATCTGAAGAACCAGGGCTCAACGATGCCTTTCTTTTAACACCCATCACCCAAACTACAGGGCTGAGCTGCATGGAAGGGATTAGCATTCACTGGTGACAGTGCCCATTGCTCCACTCCTACTCTTGCACAATCAGAAGACTGTTAGTCCATAACTGTGGAGTCATTGTTACACAGTAGAGAGATATGGCTCCTCTGTACAAGTCCACTTTGCACATCTCTCCTATTTTCTTTCTTTCTCTTTCTCTCTCCTTCACACACACATACTGTATGCATACTGCACACAAAAGGAACTCCTCACCAATGGCCTAGACTGCAATTCACAGACATTAATCAATTGGTATATTACACTATGACTGGAAATGTGACCACAAACACAGGCATCCTCTCTTCGCACACGACTTTGATATATTTGAGGGGCTGATGTTCCTATCGACTTCATCTCGGGATGTCATCCTCTAAACACATTGTCTTTTCTGCTTTTATGAGCCACTTATCATTCTGATATGGAGGGCAGCCAATGCTGTCTTCTGATGTTTCATCTGACTGAAACACAATGATAACAGAAGAGAGTGGAATAGGAAATTCTCAAAAGAAAATCTCAAATCTTGACAAATATGGGACGTCTTCAAATGTTAACAAATAATAACAGCTGTGCTGAAATGTTGAATACAATAAAGTCTAATTTGCTCAAACTCTGCATTAGTCTCCATGACTGAAGGCAGTCTGTGAATGGCTGGAACATTGTCTGGGGTCTTAGACATGTGCCTGTAAAGTAAGAAGAGTACTTACACTTTAAAAAGTCATCCTGTCCTTAAACTGCTGAGTCCTCCCATTTGTGCTTGAGGGTCGCCTGTTAATCTAACGATGATGAAAGTTAATCATAAAACAATATAGAGAGGAATTATGAGATTGCTTAATCTATGGAATATATACACAGCTATAACAGATGATTAATAGCGGTGCTCAAGCATAATGTAATTTAACACATGGACAAAAGTATTTGACTTGGCAATAGCCTACTGTAATTCATTATGTTGAGACAGAAGAGGTAGGGGTGGTGTTTTTTTAACTGTGTAGACCATAGACTGTGGACTATGGACTGAAAATGAATGCAGGCCATTGACCTACTAGCAGTTGTCAAACATCTTAAGATTGCTAAATATTACAGTATAGGAGGGATTTGGTAGGTGTGGACAGGGATGATGGAAAGAACTGCGGGTCATTATAGAGTGCACACTCATCATGCATTTGCTGTCATATTTGCAGAGAGCACTCAGTCTGGCTCGTCAGATTAGACTGCGTTTGAGCTAGCCTATAAATTACATTTGGAGAACTAGCACTGTTGTATCTAAAGATCCTCTTGTGCTGACTAAAATGTGAGAAGGAGACATTTAGAGGCTTCTGATTAATTAAGGCAGGTTGATGGATCTCTTGAGTGGCCTTGTGATTTATTCACCCTTGCAAGAAAAAGGGGTTGTTACCTTGGCTTTTCTCCTCAGTCCAGTCTTACGCCATGAGAAGAATGGGTGCATTAAAAGATAAAAAGAAAGAGAACAGGAACTGAATACAAACCACAACAAGAGAGCCCTTTCAGCGATATGAACTATAATTCTGTTGAGGCGCCAACACTGACCGGAGATAGCAGCCCTCCCTTCTCTCACTCTCCACGTCCGTCTCACTGACAGTCAACACACAACACAGGAACAGGCAGCAAAACCGCAAAAAAAGCCCTCGACAAAATGTGCCTAATCCATCAATCTGTGTAGCCCTCTTTAACAATCACGCGCCATGTTAACAAATCTGTGGTTGCAATCTGAGCTACCCAGACTTGTGTTTGATGCTGAGTGTTCTCCATTGTAATGTCTGTACGATGATTTTTTGGTGCTATTGCTGTTCACCGAGCCGTGCTCTCCAGTGGCGTCGTGGTAACAGTGATAACGGCGGGTGACGACGCGGTGTTCGTCTGATGGATGAGGACAAGCCTGATTGCAATCTTCCTCCTTTGTCCCGTGAAAGCGGATGTCAGAATTCAGCGCACACATTCTCTTTCGCCCTACCTCTGAGCATAGACTGGACGTCTCCCCCAAGCCAAACCCCCCCCCCCCCCCCCCCCCCCACCGCTCACCCCCCAACAACCTTTGTCTTCATTTATTTTCATTACATGCCTGCACATTCAACCATGCCCTGCCCGCCTCATGCTTGGAGTATGCCAGTATCGATCTGGCTGCTTGGGCAGTAAGTTGATCTCTCACGTTTGTTGCCTTCACCTTGAATCATGCCTGGAGAGACGCCAGGTTACTTGGAGCCAATTTGCGTCACACTACCAGTGCAGTGTTCCCTTAATAGGATTGTCACCCTGCTGGTAGGACCCGTATAAACTCAGTCCTGCTCCAAACTGTTGATTAGCACCACGGCAAAGACACAAGGAAGGTTTTGGACATGGTGAGCTGCACCCTCACTGTCTTCTGGAAAGACAAAGCTTACAATCATGAGACATGGCTTATATCTTTTTCTCTTTGTCCCTGATTGTACTGGATCATGTCTAACAAGCCTGTGCATTAGCGACCAAAGTATTGGAACACTGAAAGCTGCTTCTCTCCATGATGTTGTTGAACTAGACCACAAATGCAGTGGTTGGACAGCACCAGATCTGGGCGTGTTTAGATATGGTGCTGCTATAAACCATTAAACATGTATTGGGGGAACAACAGATGGGGATGTAGGATTTGCCAAATTGGATGATAAAACTGCATGTATCACAACAGCATCTGATCCTGCCCTGTACACCCTAATACATTTACATTTAGTCATTTAGCAGACGCTCTTATCCAGAGCGACTTACAGTAAGTACAGGGACATTCCCCCGAGGCAAGTAGGGTGAAGTGCCTTGCCCAAGGACACAACGTCAGTTGGCATGACCAGGAATCAAACTGGCAACCTTCGGATTACTAGCCCGATTCCCTCACCGCTCAGCCACCTGACTCCCCAATATAGTGCTGAACGGCATGTATTTTACATATTGATTAAGGTCCATATTCATTTCTTTCAAATGATTTCTGAACGATGTGCCGTTTTAAAAGAAGTAGAACAACCAAATTTGTTTTCATGCACTGAATACATCCGGGACCATTTTACAATTTTGAGTTTAACAATCCACCACATTTGTATTTCCTGACCAAATACACTTCATATAATATATGAAGTTTATATGTTGCACACACACAAACAAACACACAAAGTATTTGGGAGATATATGGAAATATTATCCATATTCTATGGTCCGAATCTTTCCCAATTCCAATCTCATAAATACTGAACACCTACAGTACAGGGATTCTGCTGACTGGCTGAGTCATTGTGACTTCTCATGTTCTCACACTAATGAATACATTATGCTTGATGGGCCCCAGTTAAGGAGCAAATGTTTATTACATGGTTGTCCCTTAAGCAATTAAAACCTGCCAGACCATGGCTACCCACCCACACTACCAAAAAGCAGAAGATTCGCTTTTCTTTCTCCTTCTGTTGGATCACCACAGGAGTCACATGGATCAAGATGCTCATGGTAGGAGGCTGGAGAACCATAGGTACCCTGCCAGGTCCCTGGAGGAGGTCCCGCTTCAGCCCGGACGTCTGTACAAACGAGCAAATAGTGCTGGCTATTGACTTGACTTAGCGTAGCCACATGCTATGCCCTCATGCGTACTCTGTGGCTCTGTTTGGGATCTCCTCCTCTGGATGATGGGGGTAATGAAATCTGAGAGCCATGTTATCTGTCTGATAGAGATACATCTCGAAGGCAAAGCTGTTTGAAGACCCCGGGAAATTTAATACGTTATGCAGAGGGGGCTGTGAATTAAATTTTCTTCTATCAAGCGACAGATGGACTTATATCGCCAATGCCTCAGATCAGACAAGAAACAGAAAGCGCCAATATTATTCATTCAACACTGCTGCATGCATAATATAGCCTAAATATATATTCAGTAAACTGTTGTCTCTAAGCTATGTATACAGTGCATGGCAATGCAAGCAAATTGTGTGCTGTAGCTTTGACTTCAAGATTCAGGATTATTTCACTGAGACTTTATATCAGCATTGATTTATTAATATAGTCAATATGATTAAAACAAAGTTTGGTATTAAAACAAGCCCTCCATCCACACAAAGAGAAATAAATTCATAAATAGGATTCTGGGAACGTATTTACAGAGGCTGAGAGCATATTTGAAAATATTGGATTTTGCTGAGAGCGGAGAAAATGGGTCAGGGTAACATTAGCAATCGGAAAAACAATGGCAGAGGAAGACAAAAAACAGTGTTTGATGAATAAGAAAAGCAAGATGGGATAATAGCTGTACATCCTGTAATTTTTTTTAAAGGGGAAACAAGTAATCAGATGGTGATTATTTGAAGACATACTGTACAAAAAACAAGGACTAAATAGCTTACGAAAGAAATAAATATAGAGAAAAAAGAAATAAAACAAACGAATGCCATGCTTACAGGCTAATTGTGGTCAACTTGTGTCCACTCGGGGCTCCGGTGAGAAGCAGGGCCTGCATGTTAAGTCTCCCCAGGTCAACACAATGAAAGCGATGGGGGGGCATGCAGAGTAGGGGACTCTGTATTCTGCACACAGGCTACCTCCAGTATCCTCCTTGGCTCTTGCACACCCCATCTCCGAGCTCACAGGCAGGTCAGACCAGGAGAAGGCCTGGGTCACAATCAAACACACAGAGGTGATGGTCAAAGACAGTGGCTAGGGAATGGAAAAATTGAAGTTTTGGTGCAAACACAGAGAAATCATCCACCTTTTGCCATGATTTCAACACATCACTGTTTTTCCAATTTTTTACAGATTTCCACCAGGTTAACACTCATAGATGTGTCTTTTCTATAATTTTCCACGCCAGGTTCAATGTATCAGTGGTTCTGATCCTATCAAAAAGTGTAAACCACAAAAGAATACAAAGTACTGCTCAATATTTCGGCTACAGATTATCTAAGCTTTCGATGTGAATAGATCTAATACCAAGCATTTTTTACATTTTATATAAAAAAAATTGTACTGAGACTAATACAGACCCAATTTCACAGTTTGAAAAAGCTGAATGTATTTGCAACTCCTCTGTATGCCCTTGGTTGGTCTATGTGCTTTTGTTGCAGTTGAATGAGCCCTTCTCATTTCTGCTTCCAAAGCTCAACATAGTCTTACTTCACCCATCTATATCTTTTTCTGTCTCTCCTTCGCTGTCTGTCTCTGTTTACATATAGTTATATATATTTCTCTATCCCTCCTCCTCTCAGAGGCAATTGAACTATGTCACTGCTGTCCATACAGTGTGGGCAGTGTGTCCATTACAGCTGGAGAAGGTCTATGGTGTCTCTAGAGTCCCGAGGGGTCAATTGTGAAGTGGATATTTTAGATGAGAACGCAGATTGGCCGAGAGGTCTCTGGAAGGAGCACAACATTGGGGAGTAATCTGTGGTCCAGATGAGTCGTATTCCTCCAGGAAACCTCTAACTACACAGAATCAATAGTGCCATCTCTCACGGCTGCATTGCTGCTATTTTGGGAAATGAACACATATTTCACCGGAGAGGAAATCGATTAGCACAGAATGAGGTAATCAGCTTCAATCGACAGAAAAGTTTATTTTTAAAATAAAAAATTCCGGGAGCAATAACGCATGTAAAAACAAAAAAACGAATGCCATGCTTACAGGCTAATTGTGGTCAGCTTGTGTCCACTCGGCGCTCCGGTGAGAAGCAGGGCCTGTATGTTAAGTCTCCCCGGTCAATTCTTTTAATAATAAATTACGGGACCAGTGACGCATGTAAAATTGGACTTGGTCACGTGTTTAAGAGGCTCATGTTGAAAACAACGAACAATCGCAATCAAGCCGAGCCGTGAGCCAAGACGACGGTGACTCGCTTTCATTTAATACACTGCAAAACTAGCACAAGAAATGACAGAGACTGAGTCATGCGACATTAACATCAAATTAAAAATACAAGAAGAGTAACTTTTCCCAACTGGTTATTAATGCTATGACTCAGGATCGTCTTGTCAAAATATTACGCCGGGTTCTCTGTGAAGAGCTGAATGTGAATGACTGTGCAACATCTGTGGGGCGAGAGATGAGAAATTACAATGAGGATTCAAAAATGATGGCAACAGACCTCGACTTGTGTATAATAGGATTTCATCAGTCCAGCAAATGAATAATATACACCTTATCAACAGGGGCCACAAATTGATAAATCAATTAATCAGTCAACACATACTACCTTATCTTATCTGCTACAAGCAGCAGGGTGATGGGCATATCTCTTAATTTACAAGTACAATTTAAAGCATGCTGAATCAGAATAGTTTACAGACTCCTCAAGGGACGTCCTTATTGTCATTTGGTATTATATAAATTCTTACAATCCAGATATCAACGTCTGGTGCTGATATCCACGATACTACCCACAGAGAGTAATAGTGGCGCAAGGACTCGCTCCTACACAGGCACAGGCCTGGGAGGGTTCTGGTTCAGGAAAAGATGGATGACACCTGAGCTCCAGGAAGAGGCTGGATACTTGCTTAACCAAACGAACCGTCCTCTCCTCCCTCTCCCTATTTACTCTCCCTCTGGTTATGTCTCTCACACAGAGAATTGGAATTTCAAATATCCGCTTTTGATGACATTTGTGCTGAGGGCTCTGACATAATGTTCTCTCAGTTGAATAAATATGTAAATATAGACCACCGTGTCATGTCTGATTAAACAAATGAATGAGTTCATTAATTAAAATGATTTTTTTTCTGCTAACTCGTGTGTTTGTTTGCATGAACCTACAACAACACTAACATAACTTTTTGGTTTCAGTTTTCGGTTTCAGTTTGCTTCGTCACACCTGAGAACACCATGACTTTGGGAATTCACACATCCTGACTCAACCATTTCCCCTATGGTGTAGAAAGCATCTGCTACTGTGTAAAAACCCAACCACAATGCAAATTCTAGATACAAAATCTCATGTGAACTCAGAAACCCAATAAAGCAAACTGTGAGGAAAAAACGGAATGTGTTGACGCGTGGACCCCATGTTTGTTCCACCGCTCTGCCACCCTGTGACCCTGGAAGCCAATACCTCAGGGTGTGCTCTAGTGCCAGCTTGCCTGACTAGGACGGGGGTATGTTTGAGGCCATCTGTCCCCAGCTCCAGGGCATGGCATTCAGCAGGGCAGAGAACAAACTCAGGTCCCAGCCTCTCTCCACTGAGTCTAGTGAGTTCCACACTTGGCTCCCTCTGACCTCCATCTAAGGTTGATTTGCTGAACACCAGTGAACACCTCCCTTCACCGAGTCCGTCATGGCATATGCTGTTTATTTTCATGGCTGCAAGGGACACTGTAGCAGCTATTTGTAGGCGCTTGCCTGTGCGAGCAGATTGCAAGTGCCAAATATGCAGGCTAAGTGCAAACACACAGCAAGGTTTTCAGAAAACTGTGAACCATAGGGCATGCTTGCTTACTGTGGAATCAGTGTCGATTGGTTCATGTGTCTCTCTTCCTCTTGTCTGGCAGGGTTTTCAGTCACTTCAAAGTCTCTTGGGATGTGAACAGGTACAGACGGCAGGTTTAGAGGTTATTTAGTGACAAAAATATGCTTTTAAAAGTTGGAAAAATCATCATATTTGGAATCATCAGAGATTTCTTTTATTTTTTCAAAGCCAACAGGGTGAGGAGAGCGTCGGCGTCTTATTTCAGTTTAATCGGATCTTTAGTAGACGGCAGCAGGACGGCCGCCAGCTCCTTGTGTCTCTGTGTCTCCTGCTCAGCAGGGAGTCCTGCTCATCTGGGGGAAATCAAAGATTAGCAGTTGTGAGATGTTTGCATCTGCCTCAAACACTGCTGACTCAGTTCCTCCTCTCCATTCCGAAAGGAAATCTGTCAAACAACATATTCCGCATTAGGCAAGACAAATAACCTACCGGTTTTTCCCTCATCTGATGTACGCAGAGGTGCTGACATATGCCATATTGAATTGATGGGAAGGGGGCACACCTATTTGATAATAGGAACATGGAAGATAGCTAGATGGGCTCGATAGTGTGAATTTCAATTCAAATGAGCTCCCCCAACCTTTATATTTCAGACTCTCGCATCCTGCGTAGAAATTCCCGAGGTAAAATCTATAAATATATTTTAGAGATTTAAAAAATAAAAAGCTATAAATTGTAGCTGTGGTCTTAATATCTACAAAATGCGGAGGAGAGGAGAGACACAAATGGTTGGGCCTGAGCTCTAGCAGTCTCATTCACTCACTCTAGGCGTCTCACTCGCTATCAAGCTGACCTACATTTATTTTTGAATTCCTGTTTAAAGTTTTGACTGCAGTGAACTACTATTTAGCTTGATTGCTTTTCCCACATTTTTCCACAGGTACTATGCAGTCCCAAACTGGAATGAATGTCCCTCAAGAGAATGAATATGCTCATGAAATAAAAGTGTTTTTGCATCATATGGATGTTTTTCTTTGCAAAGCAGTAAGGGAAACATCTTTTTGCATGGCACATGACAAGGTGTACCAGCTTTGCACGAAACATAACGTAGTGCTCATTGAACAGTCGTGCAAAGAAGGTTTGCACACTCAGAAGTTCAGTTATGGGAGTAACGGGATGTTCAAATTCAGTTTTACATGATTTGCTCAATTGAGATTTAATTGAGCAAATCATGCTCAATTACGTCGTGCTGGTTTTGACGATGAAGTTGATCCCAATATCTTTGAAAGTGTCTCAGCAATTGAGAAAAACTGAAAGTGTACATCCTCCGGCAAGAGTACAGCAAGTGTGTGTGTGTGTGTGTAGGGGGGGAGAGTGGAGGCTGGCACCTCCAGTGCAGGTTGCTGAGTCAGGTGGGGTGCTGCTGCCGTGTGGCTAACAGAGATCCAGGGGTGGGGCACATCTCCACACTGTAGGCTTTGGTGTGCGCGCCAGATGCCTGCCAGGGCCCCGGCCTCATTAGCAGAATTACAGAGATCAAACAGAGCGGCCGAGCAGCAGAAGAAAGCGAATCCGCTCCCCCTTTCCAAGAGCCAGGGATGAAAGGCACACAGACAGTGAAGTGGGGCCAGGCTAAGACATTGTGTAACACGTGGGGTTTGAGGGGAGAGTGCTTTGATTCCCTGTCTATTATAGATGGGAAAAAAACGTGCAGCTTTGATGAGCCGGCACTGGTCTGTTGACATTCCAGGTTGTTTACAGGTTCGATGAGATTTTGGACACACTTGATGGTGCTCTTTAATCATTACCGAGTGATTTGTGATGCCATTGGGATCCTTTGGAGACATTGAGGGATCCACTGGAAATGTCTCACTGTGTATACAGCAAGCACAACAAGTCTAAGTCTCCAGTATGTGATGGATAGTGTCTATAAAAGAACCATGCAGTTTTCAAGAGAGGGATACAATATTTTAGTTTTGCACTGTTCATAATTCAATCTGCCGTATCAGTTCTTGGGAAAATGCATATGAATCATTAGTAGTGTAATTCCTAATGTGGGAGAAGAACTCCAGGTATGTCTCTACAAAAGGTCTGTTTGGGGTCACGTCTGCCTCGAGAAATTATTAAATGCAGAGGTTATTTTAATCATAAATAGGCAAGTGAGCTCAACTGTCTGCATCGAAATGTAAAATAAGTGCACAAAGGTGACTTTCCCTCTACTGCCCCCATGTTCGCCGTATCTCAGCCAGGGTTTCTAACTAATTCATTCCAGATTAACTCTTGCGCTCCTCTCTGTACAATATATGTTTCATTATTCATAGTAAGCCCTTTGCTGACGGTGTGATCCAGTATTCTATAGCTCACCTTTGAATGCTAACCATCACTGACTGTGTCTGTGCACCATAGTCCTGACTCAGTGGGGTGGGGGGGGGGGGGTGGGGGGGGGGGGAAAGGCCCTCTTTAGCGTGGTAGCCAGTCCTCTGATCTCAATGTTCTTCATTTATCTCTCTGATGTGCCCCCCCCCTCCCTTCCCACCCCCCCTGCCCAAACCATCAAGGATGCCGGCCTATTAGGAGTCATTTTGTTAAATCATTTGAGGACTGACTGATTTAAGACCAGGTTTATACAGGACAGATCGATCCGGCCTTGGACTTCCCATTCATTTCATGCTTGTCAATGTTATTTACAATTTTATAAAGGACGTGTGGGTGGTGTAAAAACATTTTGAACAGAGTTGATGTTTCTAAGGATCTCACTGATGTTGCTAAGGATCTCACTGATTAAAGGTCAGCGAGGGTAAAAGGCGTCAATACATTTTTACCGATACGCATATGCAATGGAGTATGTCTGTGCTGGGGTTCACAGTAATTGGAGGCAATTATGCATTTATGGGAGAGTCTGCATTGTGCGTGGAGCATTACTGTGTGCTAATAGCATGTGTGCATAGTAGCAAAGCGTGTTAGCAGTAGCATTGTAGGGAAAGAAAGATTATGCTGACTTTCAGGTGCCCCAGGCGATTTTCTATACAATCCATGAGCTAATTACTTTAAAAGTCTTTCACCCCCTATCTTATTCTGCACATTACAGAGCTGGTGGAGCTCTGAGACTCTTGCAGAAAAAGCCCCCCACCTCAGCGCTGCAGAGGGGGATCTGGAGAGGGTTTTTATTAGGGGCCGAAGGGAGAAGAGATGGAGGCCTGGGTCGCCAGGGACGTGGAGAAGATCCTCCTGGTCTGCATCATCCATGTGGACTAGACAGCTGTGAGTCGCTAGCACAGACACTTTAGTAATTAAGTCCTCACTCCCTTTTAGAAACTTAATTGATGGGATAATCAAGTAGTGCTGGGGTTTCAAGCTAATGACTTCTTAGGGGGTCCTTTTGGTTGAGGGAGGTGAAAACTGCTTGTATGGGAATAGCGGTGTGGTAAAACTGTAAAATATATTGATTGATTAGATTTTAAAAAGTGCCAACGCATTATGTTTTTAAAAAGTAGTTTACAAGTGCAGCATACTGGACCTTACTAAGTTATTTAATAATCGGTGGTTTGCCAACTCATACAATTATTCTTTCCTAATCTATTTGACTAGAACAATCCGTTCATTGTCTGGAATTGTAATAACTAAGAATGTGTGATAAATAGGGCACGTACCACAGGACACATTGCTGAACCAACTGTTTGCAAACAACACCCTTAATTATCGTTAATTGTCAGCATAAAACGTACTTAAGTTGATAAAAGAATGTTGTATAGCATGTGTGCTCTTCTATCTTTGTGAACATGTTTCTTCAAGAAGTTCTTTGAAAAAGAACTTTTTAATTAGTCTTTGAATCTGATAATATTAACAACTTACCTTTTCATGTTTTCAGGCAAAGAAGATTCATCAAAAGAAATAACAATTAGAAGTCAATTGAAAACACGTGTTACAGAGAGAGGAATGCAGAGCTTTTCCGAATGCTTCTATTTTATTCAAAGGCTCCAAACCAGCTTGCTCTGCATGGATTTGCTGTCCCTGGAGTGGGGGACTCCATCACAAGCCTGCCGCCTCCACCCCACATCCCCACTACCCGAAAGGTGCTAGGAACACTTTACATCTAAAGTGCCTTTAGAAATATTCTTTGTTGCATGGCTTAACATGAAGCGACACAACTTTAAAACAAAATCACTCAGAGCTCCACTGACGAAGAGGAGAGATGAGGGAAAGGAAAACGTAGTCACAGTAAATGTAATGGATTCTGTTGGCATCCTGCCTCAGGGAAAACATTTTTGCAACTTTCACGATAGGATGTGGATATTAAATATCCAGTCAGACATTCGTCACTACAACATTGAAGGATACATTCATTTATTAGATATATTAATCTACTCAATAACATACACCAATTCTGTTGACAATTTCTTCATACTGTAACTCGGCCTATTGCAGCATATCTGCTACATAAGCACAATAAGATGAGTGTACAGAATAAGGATAGCTACTGATTATTTCTTGCTAAACATACACAGGAGTGGATTTCAACTCAAATATTCAAAACTTTAAAAAAAATAATCTTCCAACCTATTCTGGTACAGCCACCAGGATATAGTTTGAGGAGATCTGGCAAAACAGCAGTACGATGATGGTCATCATCCATCATCTCATCAAATAATCTTGTAAACTTCTATTTATTGCAAGGAGATTGTTTGGGGGAGCTGTGTGTTCAGATCCTCTCGTAGGCAAGTGAAGGAGTGTGCTTTGGGACAGGCTCCAGACAGGGAGGCCCGTACCTCTTCTGCTGCATCACCTCCACTCTCCATGTCCCCAGTTGATTGAGTCATGCTACAGGGGCTTTGCAGATTCCTTCGTTGTATCAAATCATGTTTTGAGGAGTGTGTTGGGTCACTTGGTGCGTTGCAGTCTGCTCTGTTTCAACAATACGTCCAAGACTGTTCCACCAGCTCACCGTACTCCCCCAGCACACTGCTGTAGCCCAGGGGTGACTCTCAACACACAGCCCACCCTCCTCACACACACACACACACACACACACACAGAACAAGCATAGCATCTCTTTATCTCCATTAAAAAAATGGCTCCCATTACTCCCACAGGCAACAGCTCATTATTTCCCAATGTTAATAAATTAAAAATCTATATTCTTTATCGAAAAACATTAATAATCTTTTCCAAGTGGTGAAATTGCTACATGGCTAAGGAAGTCTTGGCCAATGAAATTCAATCCTTTTTTTGTTCTGAATTGCACAATTATGCTGGGATCCTCTTCTTCATCAAGCCAGGCCCTTTCGGTGGCGTGCTACAAAACTGTTCCACGTGGGGGTCCAGCTGGGTCCATGTGCCATGTGGGTACAGCCTGCTGGGCCGTTTAGGGAACCGTCCCTCATCAATACTTCCTCTTGAAGCGAGCCTGACAACAGTCACATGAGCCTATCACCACCCTCTTATTTCTCACAGGCTATATTTACATAACCGTCTTTTCACCATGCCATGCTTACATCAAAGGGCTTCTAAGAGCATTTTGCTGCTAGTACAACTGCGCTTGTGTGTATGTGTGTGAGTTTGAGTGAGACAGAGAGAGAGAGACAAAGAGAGAGAGAGAGAGACAAAGAGAGACAAAGAGAGAGAGAGAGAGAGAGAGAGAGAGAGAGAGAGAGAGAGAGAGAGAGAGAGAGAGAGAGAGAGAGAGAGAGAGAGAGAGAGAGAGAGAGAGAGAGAGAGAGAGAGAGAGAGACGAACCAGACACAGCTGCTAGTCTAGTTAGAGAGAGGTTAGGGTGCATCTTTTCCCCCATTGGAATGGAAATATGTACAGAAATGTTAGATTTCTGAATTGATATATATTAGGAATAATGTTTAAAGGCTTATGTGTACAAATAAATGTGCTTTATTGTACTCTTTATTTGTATTTATAAGGCAATAATGTTGAACATGTTTGATGATGTTTGTCATTCTCAATCTTAGTTACTCTACGTCTCACGTAAAAAACTTTAAAAAAAATCATTTTTGCCAGAAAGCCCAAATCATTTAGTCAGTCATTTTGTGTTTTTAAAACCATCACACAGCAGGAAATTTAATGTTTCCATACTGTCAAAGTGCCCCAACTGTCTGTGGAGTCAATAATAATGAATTACTTTAGAATTCAATACTGCTGAAGCAACAAAGTATTCCGATATTTTTAAATATCAGCAGCTATTTAAAGCTTCTGCAATCCAGCAAACTGTCCAAACTCACCATACAATCTTTTATATACTGGCCCACAGGAAACGTCCTTTTTAGTGTCCTTCTGGGGTTTTGCTAAAGGCTCACTATTCACACTGTCAATCACTCATCAGTCTATCGTCTTTAGCATTCACAAGCAAAATTTAGTCATTTTTGTTATGAGAAAAAGAGATGGCCATGTGTGTCTGCCTGTGTGTGTGTCTGCCTGTGTATGTGTCTGCCTGTGTGTGTGTGTGTGTCTGCCTGTGTGTGTGTCTGCCTGTGTGTGTGTGTGTTTGTGTGTGTGTGTGGTGGGAGAGATTTAGCTTCGGTCAATGACTTTTTTTCATTCTAATCACTGTGGAGAATGGAGTGTATACAGCCACATCATTGACCAAACTCCACACACACACACACTCCACACACATACACATTCATGTTGATCAGCATTGAATGAACTGAATGACTGAAGTGCATCCCAAATGCCTGCACACCGGTTACCCAATAGGCACCTATAGGTACAAACACACACAATCTTGCACACACACACTCATGCACACACACGCACACAAGCACACAGAAAAGGTCCAGTGTATGCAGGCAGTCTTCCTGTATTTTGTGTGTGCCTGTATACAGAAAGCATATTAGCATTCTGCAACATTTACGCGTCTGGGCGGCCCTGTGGCAGAGTAAACACCAGCTGTGCGTGGAGGAGGCGCCCAGGTGAGGGGAGAGGGTCAGTCCAGGTTGTCGCCTCTTTTCTCCCTCAAGCCTCAGACACAGGGAAGGCAGCATAATCAAGGCTACAGCGGCCAGGGATTCAGGACTTGGGGCGGAGGACACCAGCAAATAAGGACAGCATGGTCTGATGCCTCACTCTGCTGCCCCAACCCCCCCCCCCCCCTTTCTCCTCCTCCTCCGGCCCCCCTGCCCGCTGTGACCGACGGATGCTGGTGAAAAACAGAAAACGCACGGCTTGGGGGAAATGGGACGTTAAAGGAACAGGCCAAACAAATGTGTCAAAACAAATGTTTGTGTCCTTGTCTGTCCAGAGACCACGCTCCACAACACACGTTTCTGCACCCTGGTACATTCAGATAGTCTGGTTTTACCCCACCACTTTGTGTTTTAAAGCCAGATCCTAATGCGGCTTTGCTCTCTGTGCTTACAAACACCAATACTTCCCATGTCCCAAATGAGGCCAGGCGATTAATAATTCAGTGACTCTTGCTGGCTTAGAGCAACTAGTTAGAGCAATGACACTTCATACTTGCAACAAAGTGAACAGGCAACAAACGGAAAGCTTGTCACAGGGAAAGGAGCTTTGACTGGTTTGGTGGTCTAAATTCAGCCCCAGTCCACAGCCCCAGTCAACACTTCCATATAGACTGTGATTCCCTTTCAAGCTTTCAAAACACGTTCCCACATTCAATACTATCACCCTATCTAACGATCCTGTTTGCTTTCATCTGATTCTCACTTACAGCAAGCAGCCGATCCTGCTGGGCCTCAGAGCGCATACACAGGAACATTCTCTGGACGAGAGGTGTGGATGATCGATGTTGTGGATTCATTGATCCTGTGCTGAGATTATAGAGTATACTGTATGCATTCATAATTCCATGTTCATCCCAGGTCTGTTAATTCAATTATGTAGCACACTAAGGTTAACTTGTGTAGGAGATGGCACGTGGACAGATGCTGTCATATTTCCTGGTAAGCCACTGTGAAAAATATAGTATGTGTGTCAGATAGTAAACAACATTTTTTGTGTTTAAGCTTATTAAACCTATATTGACATTAAACACATGGTTTAACATCTTATAGCTGGCATCTTCTAAATTGACCACTAATGTGTTAAGCTGCTGTCAAAATCCAATAACATGAGAACATACGGTTCTGATAAAATAAACATGTGTATTATGTCCTACATTAAAAAAAAGAAGAAAGCGAAACGATATTCTAAAAGAAAGGCTGGTATAATGTGCTAGCCATGAAACTGCTCGAATGTTTCGTAGAACACCTGCTAATATGGTTAGGCACATCCAAATCCCTTCCCCATAAGCACTAGAACTGTAAAAAAAAAAAGAAAGAAGCCTACTCACATTACAATCACCAGCATTTATAGTAGCTCCTTTGTGATTTGATTTTTGGTTTAGTGCCATACTAAGCCCCAGGTAAAGCACAGAAATATCTCCCGTCACACGTTTAATCCTTTGATCCCGGAGACAGAGCTGGCAGAGATATCAGTAGGATGGGCCGATATAGGGCAGCAGCAGGTTAGGGAGAGCCATCTCCATCGTCCATCTCTCCAGCCCTTCATCCCTCTCTCCCAGGATGGAGCTGAGGATGCTGGATGCAGATCCAAGGAGCAGGGGTACACAGAGAAGACAGCTGGGGATCAGAGTGTGAACCGGGGAGACAGATTCAGACTTGTTTTTTTTCTTTCAAATTTGGACTCAATGTGAAACAAAAGCCACTTGGCTAAGCTAATTTCTGAGGAAATGACTCAAAACCCAATCTGAACAAATGGCTCCCCTTTAACTACAGCTCACACAGAGATCAATAGACAAGCTTAAATGTTGTTTCACTGGGAAAGTATCCGGATATGCAAACATTTCACAAATGGAGTATGTTGAAGAAGGAGCGAGAGAGAGAGACAGACATGGATGAAGAGAGAAAGATAGAGAGAGGTTGACATATGCATCGTGACGTGCAACAAAATGTTCAGATCAGCGGGTAAAAAAAAAAACATCTTCACTGAACGCATGTTCTCCAAAGACCTTAACGGATGTCTTAAACGCTGAACAAACAACAACTTACTCTACACACCTCAAGCCTCTTGCCGGTCAGGTACAAAGCATGAGTACAGACAGCGTTCAATTCAGTACCATTTAGTGCATACTACAGTGTAGTCCAAAACATGCAAGGGGCGTGTCACACATGGCGAACCTCACCTGCCCCACACTGAGAGGAATCAGTCTGCTCCTCCTTCACATCCCATCCGTCATCGAAGCATCTTCTATTACCTTTCCCTCACTTTGGATTGATGTGTCTGGGATGGAGGAAGGCCTGGATGGATGTGGGTAGAAGTGGGCTGTTGACTACGTGGCAAGGTTCACTGGAGTCAAGTTAATCCTGCTGCCTCAGGGCCACGCAGGGTCACCATTAATAATAAAAGCAGGGGATAAATCACCCGTGATGTTGGAGGGTCCAAGAAATCCTACACCAATCCCTTCAACGTCAGACCCATTACCAGACAGATTACTGTCTGGCCTGGGCTGAATATACAGTTGGACCTGCTGCATCACAATGGCTTCCCTGTGGATGGCAGAGATGAACCAACTGTGAAAAGCATAATGCAGCCGTATTCATAACAAGACATGAAGCTTCATTTCAGATAGAAGTAACCACTAGCAACCGTTGCGCTGTAGGTATATAAGGTACCAGTAAGGTGTGTATCTGTCCGTATCTCTAAGGAGTGAACTGAAAAAGACGGGTTCACACATTAGGGGTACCCGCTGCAGAATACCACGTGTTTGCAAAAAAACATTTGTGAAAATGTTTTGATAACAAAAAAGCAGAATGGCACTCAACATATTAGATCCTGTAGGATCCTACAATGGAGAACTTTCCATCAGGACCCTGCGTTTAGGGCTTTCATCCTCTGTCCAGTGTAGTCTTCTCCTCTCGCTAATGGTCGTTCTTCCCAGAAAAAATCTTAGACACCGGCACCCCACTAACCTATGGATTTCAGACCAATGGTGCGACTACCTGGGGTGATAAATCATGTCTCCATGGCTTCGGCCTCCACAGGGGTGATGGGTAGAGCTGGGGCTGGAGAGCTGGGTCTGGAGAACTGGGTCTGGAGAACTGTGGGAGGGGGCCTGATGAATGCAACCCCCATTAAGATACTGTTCAGGTTGGCTTCACTCCAGTCCAGTCTCCCCCCCCCCCCTTCCACCACTTCCACCCTCAAACCCCTGAGAGGCAATTCCCCCGGGCCAAGATTACAACTCGACACACTCCCTACGCTCTCTAACAGCAAGACAGGGACTGTGTGTGTGTGTGTGTGTGTGGGTGGGGGGGGGGGTTGTGGGGAGGGGGACACCTACCCATCATTCTCTCTGATTCTACGAACATCCCCTTTACACTTTATTTTTTTCTCGTCTGTATCCAGAGTGCTTCCCTTGTGTGTGTGTGCGCTTCAGGTCAAATAAATACGAAATTGTGTGACAAGCGTTCATTCAAAGGCATCACGAGTGATTTGTCACAGAGCCAATGGAATCTATGATGAGGAACCATAAGCGCATGCATATTGTCTGGAGCATCAGCATGTGCCACGTCACATTTCAATCGTAGGGAACAAACGGCCAGAGAACAGATGAAACCGGTGAATAACTAATGGAAATAAGGCCAGTTTGTTGTTGTGTAATAGTCTCTGCTATATGTACATGTGGACATTTCTTTTTAATCTTTTTAATTTACATTTTTTAGCCATGGCCCAAAAATCTTTTTCCTGCGAGTGAACATGGTGTTAAATATTTCTGTGGAAAACGCCATTGGAGTCCAAGATGGCAGATAGGGGTGAACAAAAGGTTGACAGGTTTGAAGAATACAAACATTTAGGAGATTATGGTTTAGATTGGAACAATGCTTTGCGGGCAGATTTATTCAAAGCGTAGAGGAAGAAAGGGGCAATTAGATTCCTGTCCCTCTTCTCATCCATATAGGATTTTGACGCACAGTATATGCAGGCTCCCTTGGGTGCCAGGTGGCATTCCGTTTTCAACTGTTGGAAGGGTGAATTGATCCCAGAAGTGACACCCACTATAAGAGCTGTCAATAGGAGGTCAGCTACTCTCTGCCGGTAGCATACTGAGTGTTTGTTGATCCCCAGGTGCAGCCATGCAGGGGAGATCAATTTAATATGAGCAGTCTGTAAACATCTCACTGAGCCACCTAAGAGCTATCCATGACCTTACAGTGGTACTCAAGAGCACGGCGAAAGGCAGAAAGTCATACTGAAGTTTGAGATCAACTCTTTACAGAGCAGTGGTATGGCACTCTGTAACAACCTACCCATTATTAAAGAGACACACAAACAATCACACACACGTACACACACGCACAAACACACAAACTTCTAAGAGTAGATTAATTTGTAGTTCTTAATATAAGACTTTGATCTCTATCTTATTTGATGTGCACTGCTGAGAGAATGAACTCCACCTTTCTCTGTTCGATCCGATTGCTTTTAGGACCATAGAACCCAGCAAAGCTCTCTGATACAGGGCAATTAAAGGTTTTCTAAGGCTATCATCAAGATCTAAGGCATAATGATCTTAATTACCATCTGCCTATCAGGACTAAGATCCTGGTTATTAGTGCTAGTAAAATGGAAACAAATCCAAACAAACTGTATTGTTGTATAAATACAATATCTATATAAAGTACAACAGAACAACATAGAGTTAGAGTGGAGCAACAGGTGTGATAGCTGTGTACTGGAACAACCCTTGTTTCTGCATCAGTACACTTAGGGTTGTGGAGGTAATTGGAATTTCTGTTTTTATGTTTGCATATAAAACACTACTTTATTTGATTAATTTACATTATTTTTTTCACAGTAGGCATGCTCTATAATAATATCTTGCAGAAGAAGACAAATTGTACAGGATGCAACAGCATTGCATTGGTTAGAATCAGGACCTTCCTTCTGTTGATAAATGATGTTTCACACGAGGATGTTTTGTTTTAGGGGGAACTATGGACACGACTACGTATATCATTGTTTCTCATCTATTCAATTATAAAACTCTATTATCTTTATAAAACTGAATTTCCTGCAAATGCACCCATCTAAACATTACATACTACTACTACATTAGCTGTTCAAACCTTGACATAAAACTCCTCATCTGTTATTGATCCAGACACATCCCTTAATAACCCTTTTTTACCATGGTAACCTTTCCCCAAAGAACAAGTTGCAAAGAAAATGAGGAGCTTAGGAAATGGAGCTCCAGTCCATTCTGCAGGTCCACCGCCGCCAGAAGTCAGCCTGTCGCCGTGACAACAAAGTGAACAAATAAACGGATCTCATGAATAAATGCAGATCGTTTTAAATATGCGCATAAAATCAGTGAGGCCATGACGAGTAGCGTGCAGAACGATGGAGCTGTGTCCTTGTGCTGTGTTGGGCAGGCTCCCCTCGCCCCCTGCTGGCCCTTGAAGAGAGACCCCCTCACCCCCCGGGCCCCCCACCTTTAACCCAAATTCAGTTCAGCTGCTGCAGTTCCACTCGCCTCACTTTGTTTGTGTTGTGCCACTGAAGGCAGCTCTGCGTTCTGACAGTGTGCCTCCGCCGTTGAAGGGTAAAGTACATCTTGTCTCTCAGACTGACAAGCTTGTTTATGCAGAAGCCTTTGCAGGGCTCACACCTGCACATGCCACCCACACACACACAAATACATCATATGCATGCACACATACCATACACATAAGCACACACACACACACACAGTGTTTTCCTCTTGGGAAGCAGCTTGGTCACTGATTTGAATGGAGATCAAAAAAGTTTGCCCTGGCTAAAGTGGACCTTGATGAGCGAACAAAACAAGAGATAATTGAATTCAGGGAAGCGTGGTCTGGCTCGTGCCCGAGCACACACACAGTTCCCCTCACTTAGGTTGATCACTGGGATGTGTTAGTACAGCAGCCCACCTTCCACTAAAGTACACACCCTCAATATCACATCCATTCGAGAGGAACTGCAGCATTACAGTAAGTGGATCAGATATGGGCAGCATGGCTTTAGAACACTGTGCTCTAATGCACTTAGAATGGTGAGCCAGATCAATAGGAGAGGTAGGTTTGACGACCATGAAGGACACAGAGGTGTTCTCCTTCATCACCATTCAACAGGGGGTGTCACGCCGGTGAGAATGGGAACTAACAGAATTATTTAAGCTGTCAGTCAATCACTCCAGTCAGCCAGCCAGCCACACCACCAGCCAGTCAACTTACCCAGCCAACCAGTCAACCCATCCAACCAATCAGCCGGCTAACCAAGCCAATTAACCAACCACCCAATTAAGCAGCCAGCCAGCCGGTCAGCCCATCAGCCAGCTCATCCTTACAAAAGGAAGTTGCATTACCTGAGATTGAACACCATCAGCGACACACTGAATTCCCTTTCCAACATTTACTCCATCAGAGACCTTTTAGTACCACTGATAAGATGATCAGGGGATACTTGAGGTAAACTAATTATAATCAATAATGTCCCTGCCTTTACACAGCTCAATTAAACCAATTACTAAGGCCCTGTATTTTATAACTAGGCTTCTATTACAAAGCATACAACTGTGTGTAATACATACAGTCCTTTCCTATGTGCGTGATGATACAAGACTTTCATGAAATGACTATCATAATATTTAGACAACCAGGGGGACATTCTTTGCTCTTTTGGCTGACCTAATCGAATCACTTAGGTACTGTTTGGCCTGTAGCATGGTTTGATACAGTGCAAACGATTTGAATTTGACCAGGCCTTGCCGCAGGACAGCTCTAGCAGACCACGACTGATTGGTGAAGTGCTCTTTAATTGGTTTAAACTTTGCTCTGACTGCCCAGGGATCCACACGCTTAATTTCAGCAAAAGGTCAATATCAATAAATCTAGTGTTTAGAGAGGGAGAGGAAGTGGGAGAAGAGGACAGCCTGGTTCTGCCCAGTAGCACTGCCCTGTCCTCCCTTTGCCAGACCACTGCAACGGGCAGAGTCGACCCCGCCACTACCACACACCAAGAGGACTCTGGGAGAAGATTAGAATTTCAAGCTCTGGCCGTCCACCTTCTTGTCAGCTGTTTATTGCCCGCGACCCCTGCAAGATGAGGTCAGATTTTCATATTATCTCAAAGCAACTCCTTTGGCACAATTGGTAGCAATATATTCAACAGGGGCATAATGAAATGTCCGGAGAGGGAGGATGGCAGGGATTGGTGGTCGGTTTAAAAGAGGAAAGCAAAAGAGATGACGCCAGATTGTTTTCCTTACCATGGAGAAGATGGAGACGATGAAAAGAGACATGGTGCGATATGATATGTCATCTATCTCGCAGGGCCTTTGTCATTGCCTCAGCGTTTGCCTCTTATGTTTGAGGCGACATCACAACCATAAAGCACACTTGCAGCAGCGACAGGACTGTAGAAGAGGTAGAGGGGAACAGGAAGAGGCAGAAGAAAGAGGCCAGAGGCAGGAAGAGAGGGAGAGGCAGAGAGGAAGAGAAAAACCGAGAGGCAGAAGCATTCAGAGGCTGAGAGATGGGAAGAAGCAAGTGGCAGAGGAGGCAAGAGGCAGGGGGGCGGCAGAGAGGAGGGCAGAGGCACAGGGAGGGCAGAGAGCCAGCAGCACTTGGGATCTTCAGGGGGGCTCCATGCTCCAAAGTCCCCCTAAGGATTTAAATCACCAAAATGGAGAGATGAACAGCCTGGCTGATTACATGTCTAATGCTTTCTGCAGCTCATCACTCTCTAATACCCAAGAGGTCCACACACATACACACAATCATGCACACAGTCATACACACACTTCTTCTTCCACTTTGGTTGCCACACACACACACACGTGCACACACACCCTTGTGCACACACTAACACAAAATCAGACCAATCCTAAAATCCAACACAAAGCTCAGGCCAATACTATCAATCAAGAGCTCATGTCAACTGTCATTCAGAGTGATGTTCAAGGTTCTCACCTGTCATCAGAGACAGAGATTGTCCGGCTACGATTATGAACAATTACATCAATGGATTCTGTATGTGCTTTTTTCCCCCAATCTATCAGCTGAATGGTCCACACACTGGTGGACATGGGTGCTGGAAAGCACTGTGCACTGCTGCTGAATGGAGTAGTAATTGGGTAATTATTCTGTCTGGTCATCATGCATCACTGCCCATATGACCCTACAAAAAGCCATCAGCCGCCAGGGGAAATGTGCTCCTCCTGCAATCAGGGCTGCGTCGAGTTGCACAACATTCTTCCTCCACAGCAGCACTAACTCTATCCAAGTTTAAGGAGAGAGGCTGCTATTGTCAGTGGATAGGTGACACTAGAGCCACATGGTGTCTGCTTCACACCCTGTAAGACCCCTTGTTGTAAAATGACAACGTCACCTTTAACTCTTTAATTGCTAATTTCTTTTTTTTTGAAAGACCAAATTTATCCAATAGCATTGCAATAGGACCCATTGGTTATGTAAATGTGGTCGTTCAAAATAAAATCGTATTAGCAAATGTGGTTTTTGGAGAGCTAAAGGTGAAGTTGAAATTTTTAATCGGGTATGGGTGTCAGCGTGTGAAGGTTTGTTATGAGGTGACACCGAATAGTTTAGATGTAGCCTTGGAATGCGTGTGTGAAACCTGTGGAACATTGGAAGGTTGCCTGATGGTGCAGTCTTAGGGGTTCCCAATTTAGGTTCATGGATTTTATGGAAGAAAAACGTACAAACAGACCCACATATGCATCCATAAACACACACAAAGAAACAGACACACTTTACACACACAAACAAACCCCATTGTATGTTTGATGCTATACGTCTAGTTTAACATCCCTACCCACACACAATTCTCAACGGGGGATCATTTACCATTACAGCTTAAAATCAATCAGGCATGTTACCAGGTTGCCCGGGGGGTGTACGAACATGGCTGCAGAAGCAAGAATACCCAACAAGAATATCATGGTGGAACAAATTGAAAAGGGTTTGTACTCCATCAAGACAACCCCTCGCAGCATTGCTAATACCATTATTGAGGTAAGAGCCGCTCTGCCAATAACCATGATTAACATGCGGCGCTCGGAAGCGTAACTCTGCCTCCACATCCATCCCTCCTACAGAGAAGCTCTCGACAACAGCCTCGCCGTTACGCCGTCACGCTCCAGAGCAGCGGGCCGAGCGTCCGCTTGTCCCTCGTCCCTCACACTGGAGCTCCCTGGACCCCGGAGGCCACGCCAGGCCAGGACATTTTAGGGACGACCCGAGAGATGTGATGCAACGTTCCAAATTCGAAACGAAATGCGAATTGCATGACGTTTTCATCATCCCCCATTAGCCACAGTGTGGTGATGACCGAAAAAATACAAAAAAATAAAAGCTGTTCGGTTCAGCTTTCACAGAACAGGAGCGCATCTCAATTGTCAACCTGTACAGCGAGCGAATGCACACATCGACCAATCAACCCCTGCCTGTCAGCTCCAGGGACGGGCTCGCGGTATGTTTTCCACGGCTGACTGGAGCTGCTACTGAGAAGCATCTGTGGGGGGTCCATCCCCGTTGATGACGGCCAGAGTAATGACCTCATCACACGGAGTGATTTCATCTCCATCCCGGAGGCCCGCCTCGACAAAGCTCTCAACGAAGGCCATGAAGCAAGGGTGACCGGGGTGCAAGCCGTGGTGGAAAACCCCTTCCTCACGCATCATCAGGAGCGGACGCGGGGGTTAGGCGCGGCAGGTGAGGCGATACGTGTTCCCGCTTTCAAGGTCGAGAGGGTTGGCGTCACCTCGCCAACCCTCTCGGGGGGAGGGTGAGTGTGGGGGGGAGGGTGAGTGTGGGGGGGAGGGTGGGGGAGGTGATAGGGTGTGTGTGTGTGTGTGTGGGGGGTGGATGTTGACAGCTCATCCTCCATCTACTCATCCTGATCCTTCCTAGAATCCCGGGGTAAGGATCTGCCATGACAGACCCAATCAGCTTGGACGTAGCCAGCTATCAGGCTAATAGTCTTTCATGTCCGATTTGGTTAGGTGATGCCGCTGCATCTCCTAGGATACAGGGCTGTCATAGGCAGCTACTACCACTTGAGAGGGAAGAGGCTGGCTGATCTGGGATGCTCCCACAAAGTCTAAAACACCGTCTTCAGAGGGGTTACATTATTCAGACTCCCCGCCTGCCTCTTTGCAACACCTCATCGGGCCACAAAACAGCCGTGTGTAGAAAAGGAAAATTGAAAATGATTTTTTTTCCTTTTTTTTTCTTCTTCCTTGAAACAAAATAGCCAAAGCTCGAGTTCACCGTCAGACTCCCATCTCTGGGTCTAAATAGCGGGGCTGCATTTCAGCTGTGTCTGAGACAAGTCAGTAGGGGTGATATGGCTCTGAAAATGCTTTGATAAAAATGGGAGCCTCGACCAGTGAGGCGTGTGATGCAAATTAAATTCCTCTAACAGAGAATCTGATTGAAGTCAGAGAGGAACTGGCCAAGCTGAACACAGACCCCACAAGCTCATCATCACTGCCTCTGGCTCCTTGGCTAGCTACAAGATCTCACCCGCCAGCCAGCCACGCGCAGATGTGGCAGCCTCGTCTGAATGCCTCACTCAGAGGGCTGCACCGCCCTCGCCCTCCCGGCAGCCCGCTGTAATCGAAACAATAGGCTCCAAGGAGCCTATTGTTTCTCGTCCCCCCTCACTTTCCACAGGGCTTAAGAGTAAACACGCCCGAGCGTCCGTAGAGTATGTCTGCCTTTGTGATTAGAGGACGCGGGTGGAGGGGAGTGCCCACGCTGACAGGCTGGGTCGAGGCACTGCTTTAATGGGATCACATGACAGAGACGGGGCATGTGCACTGCTATGCACTCAACACAGGGAGGAGGATGACAAGCTGGGCTGTGGAGGTAGAGAAGCACTGTGCACAGCACAGCACTGGAGAGCAGAACAGGACAGGGGGAGGGCAGAGACGGGCCAAACAGCTGAACAGGACAAACGGGAGCAATGCAGAACGGAACAGAGCCTTGTGCTCCGTGTGACAGATAATGCCAATTCCCAGGCCCAGAGGTACATTAGCCATGCTTATTTAAACAGCCTGACTGAATATTGCTCTTTAAATGGAATAAAACAGTCCCATCAGAAGCGGCACACTCCAATCCCTCCAGTTATGGCTTCCCACTGCTCAAAACCTCCCTTCTCTGCTGCGCTAGGCTGGCCGACTTGATTAACACTAAGTGAGGCTGACTCTGTGCAAGGCGGGAGGAAGATAATATGATAGTGTTGGAGGTTGGGTTGCAGGCTTGTGGGGAGAAGACAAAATATGGGGCATCTACATAACCTTTCATTTCCCCCTCTTTTAACCAAAATTGGCCTTTCGAAAAGGAGCACTCCGTCTGCCGTGTTTGATATTCCCCTCACGTCCTGATCCACTCTGCGCTGCAACACAGCCACAGAGAAAGAAGCTAGTTAGAATGTCCCCAAAGTGCACTGGCCATACTCACGCCTGTATGATTAAATATCACTGATGAAATGGATGACTGCATCGGGGTAAGTGAACCACAATGTTCAAACTCGGAATCTTGTAAATATATATCATGTCTTTTCTGTTTTATCAATGAAAAGACAAATAAGAAAATAATCTTGGTTTTCCAACTGAAAATCTCAATGTGAAAGAATCCACAGTGATTCAAAGCTGGAGCAAAGTCCAATTTAGCATAAAGTCATGTAGTGTCAATGGCTGTCAATAAGTCAGCTGGTCTGAACTAGACTTGACTGGGCTGAGGTGAAGTGGGCGGGTCCAAACAAAAGACTTGTTTGATTGGCTCTGTCAATTGGCTTCACCAATTCATTGCCGCCAGCTTCTTCATATCTCTCAAGCCAAATCAATTTGATTAGATGGGCGACATATATCTTAACCCTGTAAGACCCCTTGTTGTAATATTACAACGTCACCTTTAGTTGTCCAAAAAACAAATTTTCCCTTTTTTTTTTTTTTGAAAGACCACATTTTCATAGCCATTGGGTCTTATTGTATTGCCTTGCAATGCCATTGGATACTAAACGTGTATATAAATCTGACTATAAGGCCATGAACTCATTCCACCAGCCAACTTTCCTGGAACCAAATCTCCTTGTTTCATTGGATTGGATATATAAACATTAAAGTAAGTAAATATTACAAGGTTAAGGCACTCTAGATCATAGGGTCAAAGGGCATTCGGGACCCATATAGCTGCCTTTGAAATACTCCCTGATTGACATGTGGCCCTCTGGAAATTAAAGAAATATTTGATATATAGCTGGAGTTTTTTTTAGATACAAATCTGAACATGGCAACACATTGACCTGACGTGTACTGAAATATGAAAGCACACAGCAGAGTGACACAGATTTATATAATATGTTATAATTCTATGGTGAGCGACATGCACTGTATTCTTGTTTGTGTGCACATGTGTATGAAATGTGTGTGTGTGCCTGCCAGCGAATGTGTGTGTGTGTGTGTGTGTGTGGGGGGGGGGGGGGGCGGAGGAGACTAGCTCCTCGTTACCACTGTTATGTTATATTTATTCCATGTGTCATGTCCCTACGGGCTGTGTGTGTGTCCAAACAATGACAGCTATCAGTGATGTGACTACAGTGCCACACACATTGGTGTGAGAGAAAGGGAGAGAGAAAGGGAGAGAGAGAGAGAGAGAGAGACTGCTGGATTACATTGGGAGCTCAAACTGCAACACATTCCTGATTGGAGTTTTAACCAAACACACCAATCACCTATTCAAACCACTACTGCTGACCAACACAGGAAGAAGGCGAAACACTTAGTGATTATTTTGCAAGGGTTTTCTCACAGCCAGGGAGAGAGAAATGGGTAGAGAGAGGACAAGAGAGAGTAAAAGAGATAAGAGAGGGGAGAGAGAACCCGAGAGAAAGTGAGAATGAGAAAGAGTGAGAGAGAAAAATAGATTAAAAAAGAGATAAATATAGAGAGTACATCCTCATTTTCCTTCCCAATTTTCAGGAGCCGGATGGATACAGCCCTTGAGTGACAAGCAAGTGGATGTGTCAGTGAAAAACGAGTTTCACATATTCAAATTGCGAGCATAAGTCAAACTCCAATAGTGTACTGCTCTGATCATGCACTTTTCTCATCTCTTCTGACAGATCGTAGATAAGTTCCACCTAGCCTTCAAACACAGTTGACTTGAAACAAAACATTAGTGCTTTGTCTGGCCTTTCTTTCCTCCAACGGTATATATCGATTGATTGTCGCAATAATGATCACGCAAAAGGCTCTCTGAAGACCGTAACGCAATGAGAATGTAGAGTTTGCCTCACACTCAACTTCACACGGCTAGATCTCGCCGCTCTGTCAAAAGCATCTAGGGGTTTGGCCTTGTGGAGCTGCTGTCTCCAGACGGGGATCCTGATAGCTTCTCCTGGAAGCACATTTCTGAAGGCCTTTGAGGAGGCAGCCTGAGTGGAGGACTGCCTGGAGCCCTGGTAACACAGCTCCCAGAGGTCCTCCTCCTGTGTTCCCTGGCCAAGCGTCAGTCTGGGAGACAACGGTCCAGCATGGGAGTGGAGCTACATGGTCCAGCGCTTGCCCCCGGGGGGCCGCAAACCACCACAGGAACTCCGGAAGCTCCTACAAGAACAGAACACTAAAACTGTGAACTTTTACAAGGGGAATCGATTGTGTCTGTGAAAACATTGTGTTTGTAAATGTATAGCATTTGATGGGTATGACTCTTCAGCAAATAATTCTCTGTCGGGTTCATTCTGTAGTGCTTGACTCGTCTGAGTGCTTCAGTAAAGCTTCCCAATTTACGCTAAGGGAGTGCAAAGATCTTTTCTATTAAATGCGTAACATTCGACAAAACCAATTCCCAACGCCAATTCCCCTGGCTTTTACAATTATTCTGGCTTTTAAAAATACACTTATTGTACAAGAATATATGAAAAAAAGAACAAACTACATAAAGCAGCCACCAAATGTATCTTTCCATTCACCTCAGAAACTTAATATTTCTGAAAGTGGATATTTATTATTCATTTGTGGGGCTTTTGTATTAATTCAAACCACAACCCACTCTTCTCTGTCACATTCAGTTTGGCGTTGTTTGCTGCAAACAGTGCAAACATATTTTTTTTTCCCCTTCCCAGGATCACTTAAACATGATATATACTGCATTTAATAATGCATGTCTAGCAGTTTAGAAACACAACATAACACAATGTAAAAGAGCCTGTTTTCACCAATAAATCTTTTATATAACCAACCTTGCCTTGGAAGGACCCAGAGTGCCGGCTCATTATGAACAAGATGTTGTTTCATTTTGGCACCTGCGGTGAGCAACACTCACCTTGTTTTTCATGGCCTACAGCCATAGTGGATCTATCTTTGATCAATAATAGGGCATCAAGGTGAGACTGAAGCAGGCTTACTTTTTTATAGTACATAGCAGTCACAGGATGCTCTCGCTAATCTCATGGAAAACAGTGGCTGGGAGGAGCTGAGGACAGCTATGTTGACATCATAGCGCCAGGAAGCAAATATGCACCATAGCCGTGGATAAACGTACACAGCGGGGGCCTCTGCGACCCCAGGGCGTGTTCAAAGTTCTGGTCTAGTCCCCTCTGCCTTGTGTGACTGTACCAATCGGTGTGTCCTCAGCACATGTTTCTGTCTGGAGTGTGTGTGTGTGTGTGTGTGTGTGTGGGATGTGCGAGCGTGCCTGTGTGTGAGCGTGTGTGCGTGTTGGCAGCCCGCGAGTTCTCAGTGGCGTGCCTTGTGACTCAATTCCGGGGCTATGGCAGAGCACTGGGCTGTCCTGGGCTGTCACTTCCCATCA
Organism: Osmerus eperlanus; assembly: GCF_963692335.1. Lineage (NCBI taxonomy): Eukaryota > Metazoa > Chordata > Actinopteri > Osmeriformes > Osmeridae > Osmerus > Osmerus eperlanus. The sequence continues at coordinate 4,016,730 of NC_085027.1, forward strand.
GGCCTGAGTCAGGGAGACGGCTGAGGGGAGGGCAGTATGTGAGCAGCGTGGGGGACGAAAGGGGCTCTGACAGACACTGACAGACACCCTGCCTGGCCCCCTGTTAGAGCCCTGTTGACTTGACGGGGAGCCCAGTCTGCCGGTGCTGCAGAGAGGGTGGCAGTGTGCTGCTCCAGACACACAGAGCGTCTGCCTTTCCACTCTATTGATATTCCTCCCTGCTGTGGCCTTGCTACATTTACAAGTCATCATAGGCAGCCTTCAGCCACCATGTATAATGGAATGCGGTTGCACTCTCGCTCCTCTCCTCTCCGCTGAATAAATTCAAGATGCTCACACACATACACGCACACAAGAACGCAATCATGCACACACACACACACACAAGCACACAGAGACTTGCACACCCAGAGGTTCACACATACATATGCACACACAGTTGGAAAAAGATTCCTGACAGATTTCCACAAAAAATACTGGTCAAGCAGGGACAAAGCTACATTATTCTGAGTTTGAACTGAAAACACTTTTAAACACTGCAGGCGAAAGGCCTCTGATAAATGCAGAGCACATACAAATTTGGAGGGTTACATAACAAACAGCGCCACTCTGGGATTATTAGACGTAAGGAAAAATGATTTTACTCTGGGTGTCAGCAAGATTCCTCATAACCTAATCTCTCACTGCAGAGAACCATCAGCATCACAACAGAATGAGGCTTACCACACTAAGGATTGCCCCCCAAGGATGACACTGGCACAAGGCTGCCAGGGAGTTTAGAAACCCAACGACAATCTACCAGTGAAAACTTGAGAATCCTTCTCATACACGACAAGATCCAGCCCTACATGGGCTCTCTTGGCACCTTTCCGCAAAAGCAGGGCTGTTCTGTGTGGGAGAATACCAATGTGCAGTGGTGAAAGAGATCCAAGACATGAAAAAAGGGGGTTATTGAAAATCAGAGCGCGGAATAGACATTCATATTCTCTCTCGGTCTTTGCTGTAATCCATAATGCGGAGAGCCAGGGATGTGAAAAGTTCACCAAAAACCCTGAGCCTGCTTTACTTACATAACCGTCAAATGAAACGACAAAACAAACCCACCCTTAGCAACAACAAGGACGCCTTCTGAAGGAGAAGGGGATACATTGAAACTACAGCGGGTTGTTGTTTTGTTGCATGTGTTGATGTGCACACGCGTGTGTGCGTGTGCGTGCGTGTGTGAGAAAACAGTACATTTAGGCACTGCGTTGCATGCTCAGTAGGATCAGGTGTATCCTCTTCAGCTCCATGCTCAGCCACAACAACAGCGCTAACGTCATCCTCTGAGAGGCTGTGTGAGAGGCTGTCTGAGAGGCTGTGTGAGAGGCTGTGTGAGAGGCTGTGTGAGAGGCTGTCTGAGAGGCTGTGTGAGAGGCTGTGTGAGAGGCTGTCTGAGAGGCTGTGTGAGAGGCTGTGTGAGAGGCTGTGTGAGAGGCTGTCTGAGAGGCTGTCTGAGAGGCTGTGTGAGAGGCTGAAAGGAACAGGAAAGGAGGAAGTCGATGTGGAGGGGTGGTGGAGAGCTCTCTCTTATCGGGCCACACAGACCATATCCTTGCATCCCTCCATCCCACTATCGCTCCATCCCTCCATGCCTTCAACCCTCAACCATTCCACCCCTCTTCTCTCCATCCCTCCATGCCTTCTACCTCCTACCCTCATACCCCCCCCATCCCTTCATCCTTTTCTCCCCCAATGTCTCCAATCCCCTATCCTATGTTCCTTCTGACCATTAGATACGGAGCCAGTGCCATCCCTAGTGCTTGCTAAGTGCCATTCAGCCGGCCTGCCAGACTTGCCCAGGCTCCTGTCCTAGTCTCCACATCACAGGCACAATTATTTACGGTTCCATTACCACCGTGGAGGCATTAATGTCTGATTTCGGGCATTTAGATATTTTACAGCCTTGATCGCTAAGCTCTGGTGCAGCAGGAGAACGGAACCCTCATCTGTTGTCTTGTTATCTGTTTATCAGGACATGCCTGTGTGTGTAATGTATGTTTCATCTGCTGTATCTGTGTGTCAATGCCTTAGCCTGAGACACTGAGTGTGTGTGCTAGCATGCAGTTGTGCATTCTTGTGTGTCCTTTGGCTAGTGTCTGTGTCTATGCCAGTGTGTATATATATATGTGTGTGTGTGTATTAAATTAGTTTCTTTAGGGAGCCAAACCTCATGTCAGCAACGGGTGAGAATGACAAATCTCCTTTCTTTATCTACAGCTATGCAGCTCTACTGCTTCAAAGCCACGGCCATGTTCTCCCTGCCTGTGTGACACTTGAGCTGGGTGAGCCTGTTAAACTGCCCTGGCCCCCAAATGAAGTTCTCATTTTCAAGGGGAATGGCTCCATGGCATAATGTACTTTGTCTTGGGGAATGACTTTTTCTGGCCGTTCGAGGCTCCCCGGGACGGACATGGCTGGCTGGCTCCAGGGAGACAGATGGAGGACGCTGGCGAGGCTGACACATGTTGAGAGGCTGTGATGAGTCAATGACTGAGGCAGGAGCCCAGGCACTCTGTCTGCCTGATGGTGGGGCAGGGATGGGTGCAGGGACCACGGCAGGAAAATGGAGGCCTCGGTATGACCCAAAACCCCAGCACAGCACATACCCTCCTCTAGCTTCTCTCTCCGGGCCTGAAACTTATTATAGGATGTGGCAACATCTGAGCCAGGGCTCGCAACTAACTTTTTTCCTCACCTGTCCCAGTACCGTCCCGAAGTGCAAAATGAACCGTCCCAAACTCAACTTCACCTGTCCCAATATGTAAATTCTTGTGCATCCATACAGTTGTGGGGCTCAAATCAATGTCTGAATTTCAACGTGAATAAATACACAACAGTCCCCGGGAAGACGGGGCCATGTTGATTCCGAGCCTTGATCTGAGCTGAACATCACCAAACCTGACGAGGCTGAAGCCTCCAACCACCTTCAAAATGCCTACATGCTGACTGCTCAAGAACCCCCCCTACCTGGAGGGGTGACTTCACACCCCAGTGTGCCCCACAGCAACCCCCCGAGTCCCCCCCCCCCCCCTGCCCTCCCCACACACAAACACACACTCCCTACACCCACGCACATACAACACACCAATCCCGGGACCACTGCACCATGGCAACAGCCCTCGGTAATGGAAACAAGGGCAGCAGTCGACTTCAGGGCCCGGCTGCATAATTTAGCCTTACGGGTGACAGACCATATGCATATTCGTCCTTTTAACGGCACGTTTTAGCTGCGCCTTTCCTCCATGTGCTGTTATCTCCACGCAGGCCATCAGGACACACCTACCACTTCAAACCCCGGGAATATCTGCATCGGGTAATGACTCCTCTTGAGGAATTACAACAACAAAAAATACATCATTAGGCAGCACCTGAAGGCCACGTTGGGTTTGCTGCAGGAATCTATTAACGACGTAGGGAAGGCTGACGGTTTTCTATATGATTAAAGCAAGATTGATATCCTTACAGGCTCATACAATAGGGTGCCGTTTTAAAATAGCCTACTGATTGTGATTTAGAAGAGTTTCAGGGAACGGGATCCTGCCACAAAATGCCAGTAATGACTACGTACAAGGCCATGAATACATAAAGAATAGTAATATGCTCATTTATATGCATACCTTCATAGCTTTTGTGTGGACTGACAGCTTTTCCGATGATTTCCGAAGATTCACAGAATCTTGCCCCAATTACATGAACAGTCTCATTGTCTGATTGACACGTAGATTATACCTTTTTAACAGCGACACTTGCTCAACTATAAGGTCATCAACAAAGGAGCTTGGTGCTTGCCACTCAGTTCTACAGTAAGTGAAAAATACATATAATTTACTTTCATCTTGTCTGAAGCAAGTTACTAAGACAACAATAACTCTCATGTACTGTGCAGAGGAAATGCTAGGCCTATATGCAAAGCCTAACAGCTCTGAAACTACTGTTTTACCATAGGTGGATGGCAATTTTCAGCCGTTTAGCACATCATCAAGGTTTCCTTAACCCTCGTGCTGCCTTCGGGTCACATGACCCAAAGGTTCATAACGAACCATCGTTGTGTTTACCCAATTTTACCCAATACAAAAACAAATTAAAATAATTTTCTTTTAACCTTTGCAATGTGGGGGGTCTGAGACAGCCCAACGGTTAAAAGAAAATGCTTCACTTTGTCTTTGTATGCGGTAAATCTGTCGCAATACGACGGTGGGTCACAATGACTGATGGGTCAGAATGACCCGAAGATAACACAAGGGTTAAATATGTTGTAGTCTATTTGCTCGTAAACAGCTTTTCTTTTTTTCTTTTTTTTACCCAAGGCAACATAGTCATTTTTGTCTTTTAAAGTCATCTCTGCCCCAACCAGGTCCATTCCAAAGCACCATTAGCGCCAGCATAGTCAACAGTGATAATACCCATGTGGGAGAAGGGAACAGGTGTTTCTGAAAGAGGTGGGAGCAAAACAGAAAGAAAGAGAGAGCGAGAGAGAGAAAAGAAGAGAGAGAAAAGAAGAGAGAGAGAGGACGAAGATATAGCGGTAGCACAGATGACCCACATTTGTGCGACTCCCTGTGAATGCACAATGAGGCTGCTAGGCTTGTTAGCACTCTACCGGGGAGCTATGGGTGATGTGAGCCGCGCGGTCGGCTATCTCTGCTAACCCCTCCGCAATTCTATTACACTTGTTTATAGCTCCTGGCAAAAGGTTCACCAAAGGTACTCTGGCTTCTGGGAAAAAGGCAGGGTTAAAGGGGGACGGCTACTTAGCATCTCACTAGAAAACTGAGAGGGCATACAGAGACAGAGAGAAGAAAAGTCCAGATAAAAAAAGAGAGAAGAGGAGGACAGGATATAAAGAGTGACAAAGACACGGTCAATGCTAATGCTAACATAATAAGACACAGCCCGGTCAATGCTAATGCTAACATAATAATTTAGTGGGCTGGTTTGTCCCAACCTGCCCACTAAAGTCACCTCTACGCCAGTGAGAAACATGGGCAAAAGTTTGCCTGTGGTTCCATTTTTAACCGGCCTGAAAAGAATGGAGACAAGCCTGGAGTTGGAGCCCTTTTTCGCTTCAGCAGTGATCCATAGGTCTCTGTTTTACTCTGTGAGTGTATATCATGGTTGTTCATCTGCCTCAAACCAACAAACTCACGCACACACTCACGCACGCACACGTACGTACACACACACACACAACCAGCCAAATACCAAAAGGTCAGTGAGAAAGAGGGTGGGGTGTGATTGTAGGAATGTCTCGGCCTTTGGGCTTGTGTTCTCCAGTGCGGGAGGTCTGGAATAAAGTGTAAACCAGCATAAACAGGTCATGAATCCGGCCAAGCATGGCTGGCAGGTGCACCTCTCTCTTCCAAGGGACCAGGAAAATAACAAATAAACCCAACTGAAGAGTTGCAAAACTTCTAGTGGCAACTTTGGAAGCAAAACTAATGGGGTAGACTAAACACAATTATGCTTTAATCCAAGATGAACAAATCAATGGTGAGTCTTAGGTCTTTGCAAACAACTTGTGTGATACTGCTGGAATATAGAACAATATTTACCTCCTAGTCATTGTAGGCCTTGTAATAAATGATGTGTCTTCTGAACATTGATTGTGCTGAACACACTACACTCCTGGAAGGCTGTTTACACAAACTAGCTTATTGTTATTTTATTCATTACTTCAGGGAGTTGGGCATATGATTCTGCATGTGGAAGTGAGAAGACTCTCTTTCCAAAAACTGCCATCATGTTGTTGGCATATGAATACAGTTTTTGTATCATGTAACTATAAATATTTGAGTTAATATCCTAAATATACACATTATGCAACTTTTCTGAAGGCTTCCCACTCTTTAAATGTGGTCAGCTCACCATTTTCCTCACGACCGAATCAGAGCCCCAAAAGCATCACGTCACAACTACACAACAGTGCCACACAGTGGAGAGGAGGGGGACTGCAGTGTGAAAAATCAATTAATAACACTGCAATTGCACCATACTGTTGTGGGATTTTTAAAATACACGTTGTCTTCTTGTTAACATTCCTATGGTCTTCATGGAAATATTACTAATATGATTTATTGGAGCAAATCATTGAGGATGTGGGTCTGTGCTGAAGTACATCCTTGTTCACCATCTTCCTGTGTGTGAGAGGATTGTGGGGGAGGAGGAGGATAGAGTACCTGTATTGATCTTTGGTACTCACCTCTCTCAGGTTTATTAGAAAATATAAATCCTACTCTCTTCCCTAGCCAGGCGAAGGCCTATGGAGACACACACACACACACACACACACACGGCAGCAGGAGGGAATTCAGCCCAAAAATGTCAATTCTTTCTACAAAAACAAGGATCCTCCTGATATTGAATTAGTAGAGAATGATATCTCAGTGTCCGGTAAGCAGAGACAGTCAAATGCAGGTCTGAGTCTATCGCTTCAAGTAGATATTGAGAGAGACTTTCACTTAAGGAACACGGCTTAGTACTGTACACACCTAAGTGTGTGTGTGTGTGCTTGTATGTGTGTGAGTGTGTGTTTATCCCACTAGAAAAATATAACGTTCTATAAAACTTCACCATAAACGGTTGGGCACAATAAATCCTAAGACGAAATATTAGGAGGAACCAATAATCTTTCTGGACTCCCTCCAATTTGCTAGTAAAAGCCACTAGTCAGGATGACCTGACCATTAAAGATAAATATTATTACAGGGGGAAATGCTGCAATTCCCTACAAATGAATGTTTTTTTGACTGGGTACCATCTTTACCCCAAGCGAGCATGTACTTACACATTGGGTCATTTTGCAGACTGATAATGTATGAACAGCCCTGTAAATTTCAAATAATCTAATAAAATTATGCATAAAATATGACGGTGGGTAGTATCTTAAGGAGTGATGGCAACAGTTAAAAGAAACAGTTAACGCATCTAGTGAGATGCATGTTCAACAACACCTTTATTTTTAGAGAGATGCTTGTTGGAATAATCTTGTCTTGGATCAAAGTCAGGCCCATGCATGCACACACACCAACACACATATGCACACACACCAACACACAAACACTTAACATCATGGGCGGAAATCCCGGGGGGGACAGGGGGGACACAACCCCCCCAATCCTGGGAAAATGATTTGTCCCCCCCAATAAATCACTGTAAACATAACTATGTAATTTCAATAACATTGATAATATGCAATGAATGGACACAATGGCGCTTTTTTTAGTTTAAAAAGATTGCGAACCCTGCCCTTGGTCCCACATGGTTTGATCCACAGCCCCAGCCCACAGCAGTGATGCAGGTGCGTGTGTGAAAATCGGACAGTATCTGTTTCAGTGTGATGGTGGCTGATGTCCAGTAAGTAGTTGTAAAAAAGGATTGGTTTGACAATTTATTTCTACCACCCAATACAATAAAACATTCATAACTGTCACCATTTTCCCTGCATTGATCACTATGTTAGGTAGCTAGCTAAGTAACATCACCAACTGTTTGAATTAGAGTCAGTGACTGAGAGAAGCTAGCAATGCAGTAGTTGTGTTCCTTATCTAACAAGGTGACTTGAGTGTCTACCATCTGAAATGCACGTAGCTAACGTGAAATTAATCCAGTTAATCGCACCATAGGGATTTCACTATGTTGGCAGGGTTCACACACACTAAGCTAGATGCATTTGCATAGCTAGCAAACAAACCGATGGACCAAACATTAGCTAGCACCTATTCCATTTGGCATTGTCAAAAGATGGAAACAGATGTCACAGCCATGGCAGGACCGGAGGTCAACCTTTATGCCAGCAGCACCAGTATAGGAGACACACACTGGCACAGCACTGTCTAGTTACCTCAGTGGTGGCACAGAACCATATCAGCCACACCCACAATTTATAGAACCGCAGACTCTTGCCAACAAAGTGTTGACATTTCAAGAGAAATGGTTTCGCGAGTTCCCCCGACTTTTTATGATGGTTCAATTGAGATTATTTTAGATGAGACTGCACCATGCCCATTGTAATAACATAAACTGCACACCTGCATTCATACTTGACTGATAAGAAACTACTATAACTACATTTGAACAAGTTGAGACAACCCTTCAGTTACTAACTATAAATTATCCAGGAGTATTAATTATGGTTCCTCAATATACATTTAAAACCTGTTTACGCTCCTGTTTCGCCCGCGAGACAAAAATGCTGCCTCCCCCTCCCTCAGTTACGACGCACTAAATTCTAACAAATATATTTTTTAGACGCTACACATGTTATACATCGTTGGAAAGCTACGATTCTTGTGCTTCCATTGAAATAAACCAATTCAAGATCAAGTCGCAATAGCAAGCAAAGTCAACGTCTTTTTCCGGTGAACATTCCTTCAACAATGCCAAAGAAAAAAGTTGTACTCACCCTAAGTTGTTCAAATAGGTCCAGGTGTGCAAATCATGCCATCAAAACTTGATCTGCGTAAGTCCCAAGGGTTCAAAGTATCTAACCATGTAAAGTAATTCGTCCAAATACAATGTTTTACGTTCATGAATATCCATTATCCTTTGTTTCATTATGCAAGTTAGCCGACGGAAGAAACAACTTGTTCACATAAAAGTGTTATTTTCTCCGGTTAGCAACGGAGTATTTACAAAATGAAGGTATCAAAATGTCCGTTGAACCCTCCCCTTTTGATTGACACCTTGTTCGACCCAATAGGAGCTTTTTCATTTTGGAGTCTCCAAAAGACCCTTTTAGAAAATTCCTGGATGTATTCTTATAAAAACATGTGTCAAATATGAATATATTGTGGTATTATGTTTGACTTTTGATTTGAATTGGGTAAGGCTTCAACCTGTGGTCCAATTTAGTCTTCCAGATAATACCTACCACCTCTAGGCCTCTTCAGGCCTCTGTTTTCAAAACAAAATCAAGGCGGAAATAGAAATTTTCACTTTCCTTGTGTTCAAGCTTCTATTACTCAACACTAGAAGGACTGACAGGGGTCCTGACAACAGGGACATAACTTCAGAGTGTCAGCTTTCAAAAGAGATCATTTACATGCATGTACTCCAAATGGTTCAAGAACAGCTTCCAATTTACTTTGGGTATGCTGTTTAGGCGTTTTCAGGCAGGAACATGAAAAGGTTAACATATTACAATGTAGGCTGTGTTACAGAAGTCATTTTGGTGTCCCCCTCAGAAATTGCTCTTGAGAAAATGTCATATAATTGTCCCCCCCAAAGTTGATTTTCGCCACTGCTTAACATACCACACATCTCAGGTACATCAAATATAATGTACATCTAGAAATCCATACCACTTCTGTGGACCATAGGCCTGAATCTATCTTACTGATGTTTCTCTAAGGCAAACTCGATATTTTATTAATCAAAGAAAATACACAAAGGGATATATCTCCAGCAGAATTTCTCCAATTAGCCTGAGAGAGAGCCGGTTTGGGCTGTGAGATCCTGGCAGTTGAAACCACAGAGGTCCTCACACCAGGCTCATCGACACGCACGGTCTGCCCGACCTGACTCCACACTGCTTCTCACTCAACAATTATGCTAAAGAATGCACACTGCTTCAGGCTATTTCATGCGTTTATGCACTAAAACCCACCGGAAACCTTCATCCTTTCCCAGAAATACGTCATTATGAATTGCTAAAAAGTCATGCAGCACAGGACCTGCTTTTAAGCCTAAAATCATATTAGGATAATTGCCTCTGGAAGGGTTATGCTGCATGGTGTGTTAAAAACATCCTGAGGAGCAGGAAGAAACAAGGCGGGCTGGCCCTCCCTGCCTCACACTCCCAGATGAGGTCATCAACCCCAACCTGCCTCTATGGTAATGATGCAACAGAGAAGCTTTTTTGGACACCCCGTCCCTTGTGACGGGGTGGGGGGGGGGGGGGGTCAGGGGAGGAAAACCTCACCCAGACGAAAGGGAGAGAGGTGAGGGTGAAAAAAATAAATAAAGAAAATAAGGAGAGGGAGAGGGAGAGAGAGAGAGAGAGAGAGAGAGAGAGAGAGAGAGGGGTCGGGAGAGTAAAGGACAGATAGAGAGCTATGGAGGGAGTGTGTGTTTCCAGGCACAGGGGACTGAGCTGGAGCTGTGTCTGTAGCGCTGTGCCTTTAAAGCGGCAGGCCCCTCCCTCCCCACGGCAGAGCGGAGAGGAGCAGAGCGGCAGAGTGTTGCTGGCAGGAGCCTGAGCCTCATGATAAACTCTGGCATCAGCCTCCCTTCATCCGGCAGTCAGCGAGGACACTCCAGGGCGCAGGGGCCGAGAGACAGGGACAGAGAGCGTGAAGAGAGAGAGCGTGCGTGCAAGGGAGAGAGAGAGAAGAAGGCGCGAGAGAGAGAGTGAGAGTGAGAGAGAGAGAGAAGAGAGAGAGAAGAGAGAGAGAAGAGAGACTGGCAGGAGCCTCCTTGGTTGGACAGCGATACAGCTCTTCTCCACAGCTCCGCGTGCAGTATCTCAGCTCTGCAGCCCAGGTTGGTGGCGCCTGCCGGCAGGTCGGCTTTTTCTCCCCCACAGCCCAGGCACTGGAGCGACCGTCGCAGCCAGGGAGAGACAGCCTCAGCCTCCACATTATCATCATCAGGATCCCCTCCCCTCCTCATGCCTGGTCCTGTATTCCACCTACCCTCCTCCTCCTCCTCCTCCTCCTCCTCCTGCTGCTTCTCTCTCTCTCTCTCTCCGCTGTCTCACTGTGTTATCAGGGCCATTCCTGCCGCCCACCTACCCTTCTGCCTCATCCTTTTCTTTCACCTCCACATCCCTCCATCCCCCACATTCCCTCCTTCTGCTCTTCCACGGCTAGTGAATGAAATCACCCTCTGACTGAAGCTGTCTCCCCTGACAAGACAGTAAGTGAAAGGGGGAAGGCGGTGAGAAAGAGAGAGAGAGACAAAAAGAGAGAGAGAGAGAGAGAGAGAGGAGTGTGTGGCAGTGTGCATGGGTGAGTATGTGGCAGAGAAAGAGAGAGAGAGAGAGAGAGAGAGAGAGAGAGAGAGAGGAATAGGGTGTCAGTGTGTGCGTATTGGTAGCAGGATTGAGTCTGCTGAAGAATTAGCAGGATATGTGTCCTTTGGATGAGCCTGATGTGCGTGCGGGCAGTGCTCAGCCCCGGACACAGCAACATAATGTAAAGGAAAAGGTGAGTGTGTGTGTGTGTGTGAGGGACAGAGGTGTGTGTGTGTGTGTGTGTGTGTTAACGAGGAGAGGTGGAGCAAGTCCTGCTGAGACTAGAAATGCATTTTCACAGCAGCTCAAAAACCGTCAAGTTCCAGCACCGCAGTTAATTCCTGTCTCTCTGTCTTTTTTTCTCTCTCTCCTTCTCTCTCTCCTTCTCTCTCTCCTTCTCTCTCTCTTTCTCTCTCCTTTCCTCGCTCTATCGCTGTTGTGCTCTATTTGCAGTGCCACTGAGCCTAGAGAGAAGAGAGAGCGAGCGAGAGACAGAACGAAAAAAAATGGACTGCTCTCCACGCCGATCCTCCAGGTGTCATGTGTGATTGGCCGACTTGCCCTCTGGCAGTAGTGTCCTCAAGGATTCAGCGTGTGTCTCTCTCTTACCCAGCCTGAGCAGAAGCCTTCCCCTGGGACCCGCTCATGGGATTTATCTCCTCCTCCTGGAGAGCGCAGGGCTGTCTGTTTTTTAAACTATCCAGAAAGGGAATCGTACACCGCACAGATAAGAAGTGCAATAATGAATCAATCAACACGAGCAGGAAGACTGGATTCCCTTAGCAACAACTGAGAGAAACGAGAGTCGTGCCTGTTTCTGCCCTGGGTTTTTTCCTATTTTTTCTTTTTTAGGGAGGGGGGGGAAACAGCCCTGCAGACTGGACCGGCGATCAGGAGCAAGCATGAAGAGGAGCGCTGCATGGACACCAAGGACACGCCAGTTGTCTTAGCGCCAAGGGAAGGTCTCGGCCTTCTGCCTCCTCTCCACTCCACCGACTCATCACCACCATGTTGATTTGTCATTCCTCCTCAGCAAATTCTTATCATGAGTCACATGCGGCTCGCTTAGAAATCAGTTGATTCTCCCTCCCCTGCCACCTGGAATAAGCCCCGCTGTGGAGATTGGACGGCGTCCACACACACACACACACACACACACTCTCTCTCCCAGGCAAACAAGCACACGCACGCAGACTCCCCTCACTCCTCCCACCTTCCTCCTCGCGGACAGCAATGAAGGACATGTTTCGGTCATCGTCTGCATAGGGGGAAACGGATGTATGCTGAAGTCCTTTTGATGTGGGCTCCTTCAAAGATTAGTCTTTCTTCTTCCTTCTCATCAGAGAGAATAAATAAAAAAGTCAGTGGCACAGGACACTGGAGTATCTCTTGTTTTGAAACAGGATTTGTGTTCTCCTCCCTAAAAACAAAAACCCCTCTGAGGGACGACATGTATAAGGCGAAGCTCGTACTTGCTGGCAACCGATAATGTAGAGCAAGGCCGATTAAAAATTGAGATACTGCTGGAGTTGTATTTTTCTATCATGCTTGGATGTCCTGCTCCGCAGCAGTGCTCGATATGAACCGTTGACTGCGAAGGTTGACTCTCTTAGGATTTTTTGTTATGTACAATACACACAAGGCACGACTAAAAGGTTAAAAGTCACTGTGCAGTACCGCGTGCGTCGCTTGGAAAGGGGAAGTGGAATTCAAAGAGAGGATCCTGAATAGGAAGCCGATCCAAATCCAACTCCTCAGAGACCGACCCAAACGTATCCACCGACACACACGATGAGTGGGCTCTCCGGCCTCGACACTGTTACATAAGAGTTTTTCACACCGATTTATCTCACGGTTTCTTGTTTTTTTTCTTCTCCTGCCGCTCTGTGGATTTAACACGATATTTTTCCCTTCCATGTTTCGTTCCACCGCATTCTTGGTACGTTCGACCAGAGGGCATGGCTGTCGGAGGGTGAGCCGGGGGCAAGCCTGCGGCCCAGGGAAGGTCTTTTGGCTGCCCGGGTGCTTTTAAAATGTTGAGGTCTCCCTGCCTGGCCGGGGCCCTTGTTCGGATAAGTAGCACTGAGGCTCCTTGCGGCCAGAGACATGGACCCCGACTCGGCTCCCCCAAGCCCTCAGCCCGCCGGCCGCTGGCCCCACGTCGCCCTGTGAAGGATGTCCCTCACCAGAGCTCAGGCCCGGGACACCTCTGAGACGCCCAGCCCCAGAGAACGCATCCGCAGCCACATGAAGATGGTGATCAACCAACTGGAAGGCATTCTCAAAGAGCTCAAGGATGTGGCCAAGGAACTCCGGGAGGTGAGGCTTGGGGGGGGTTGCATGCGTCACTCTGCCGGCCTGGGGTTGGGGGCTGGGGATGGGGGGTGGAGGAGGAAGCTAGGGAGGGGGGGAGATGGGGGTGGGATGGGGTGGATTGGGGGCGGGTGGTGGTGAGCATGGGGGAGGGGTGGGGGTATTGGGGGCGGGAGGGTGAGGTCGGTGGTGAAGATGAGGGTGGGCTGGGGAGGTGGTGTGCACGGGGGTGGGATTTGGAGGGTCGGGGGGGGGGGGGGGGGGGAGGCATGGCAAAAGGCGAGAGTACTCCTTAACAGAGTCTGCTCTGGATGAAGGGTAAAACGTATTTTTTGCTGTGCGTGTGGTCGTGTGTGGGGGTGAGGGGGGGGGCTACTTTGATTTCCAATTCGAACTGAGACGAGATCCCTTTGGCTTTGATGCACGGGCCAGCGGAGAACGCGAGATGCTTTCTGAATCTGTGATCAGCCCCGTCGTCCTGCTTCCAGTCAAAGGCAAGGGTGTCACTGGGGAACACAAGTGTCATTCAGGTGTATACTGTGACACCATCCGCTGGGGTGGCTTCATAGACAAGTTCCACAGGCTGCTAAAGAGGCAGAGCCAATCTGGGCTGAAACCCAGAGGTGGGCTGAGGCAAGACTGAGGACTTGGCACTGCAATAGTTATGTAACCACTTCATTATCAGCTGGATGCCTACTGTATTTTCACAACTGTCATGGTAACGCGAGGTAAAAGATTTGAGAGTGCGTACGTGTGTGTGTGCGTGCTTCAAAGGGAGGGGAGCAAAGCAAGATATTGTGTGCCTAAGAAACAGTGTGTTCCTCTATGTGCCGTACAGGGAGTTTTGGGGGACGCAATGTGTCAAGGGTTTGTTTGTGAGAGCATGTCTGTGCATCTAAGTGTTTGTGTGTGTGTATGTGTGGGAGAATGTGTAACTAAGCGTATGTGTGTGTGAATACAAAGCCATCCTGACCCCATCAGAGTCACAGATAGATCTCCCCCCTGCAGTGCCATCACTGTGAGCTCCTCTTGCATAGCTCCTCACAGAGACACAGAGAGAGAGAGAGAGAGAGAGAGAGAGACACAGAGAGAGAGAGAGAGAGAGAGAGAGAGAGAGAGAGAGAGAGAGAGAGAGAGAGAGAGAGAGAGAGAGAGAGAGTGAGAGAGAGAAAGAGAAAGAGAGAGGAGGAGAGTGCTCTAATTAAACCCTTCCCTCCAGAGGATGTCCTTTCTCTCTCCCTCACTGAAGAGTACAGATCTGACACCATCCCCCCACATCTTATCTCCACCCCTCTAGTTATTAACTACGAGCTTACATCTGATCAGTTGTAGCCCACAGCCAGGGAGGGAGGGAGGTGAGGGGGAGGGGCCAGGAGGCGGAAAGGGGGAGGGAGGAGGGGGGTGGAGGGCACACGTTTTGACCAGGACCCCCCTGGGAGAGTGGCCTGACCAGGGGGCGGTAGAGAGGTCGTGACTCACTCCATCGCCGCCGAGCCACTCCACACCTACCCCGTCCAGAGTCCCGTCTCCGTCCCCCGCTCAGCGCTCCCTCCGACATGTAGCGACAGGGGGGGGGGGGGTTGCTAGGGGAGGGGTTGCTAGGGGCACGCGCTCACAAGGAGCCCTGCCTCCCAGTAGAGCCGTGCACCAAACCCACCGGGTGCCTTAGTGATTGATGATTATGGGATGCCAGCATGAGGAATAATGCTGGTTGGAGCTATTTATAAACAAAAACAGAAGCTCTACTTCTACCAGCCCATATAACCATTTATATCCCTATAGAGTAGTTTGTGTGGTGCAACCAGAGCATATTCCTCACCCCCCCCCAAAAAAAATACATATTTAAAACAGCTAGAGATTGCATTAGCCAGAGTAACACTAGTGTCAGTAGTGCCACTATCAAGCAGTTAGCTTCTCTGGCCTACTGCAGACTGTATCAAAGCAGAATGCTGGGACTGCATTAGTGTTCAATGTACCATCAGATTCATGAGCACCTAATGTTCCATAAAATCTCTCATTCTTGGCCGCGTTAAATGAATACATACAACCACTGCCGTATAAATGAATGATACGTCTGCAGTCGGATATATTGAAACGAATAAGTGAATAAGGATGTGCGGGCGCCGGTGCGTGGTGTGTCTGTGGAGGTTCTGCGGGCTGGGCTGGCGTGCTGATGGGGACGCTGAGATAGAGAGGATGGGAGAGGATTACACCCCCCCCCCCCCCCCGCCCCCCCGACGGTGACCAGGGAACCAGGCTTGCTGCCGAGTTCTCAGGGTTAAAGCTGGAGCCGTGGTTCACTAGTGAGTGACACCCCAGCAGACAGAGCTGCCCTGGACACGCCCAGCCCAGGGAGGAACATCTGGGGGGGTTTGATCTCGGACACGCTTCAGGGGCTGTGAGCCAGGAAGCCCACCATCACACCAGCTAGACCCCACAAAGCTACACATGCTAACACACACACACACACAGGCTACACACACGCTAACACACACATAGGCTCATTCGTGGTTCTGAAAGATGGCTCTAACACTTGACAGTCATGTGTAGTGTGTGCAGTAAGTAAGTAAGTAAGTAAGACTTTATTTATATAGCACATTTCATACAAGAATTGCAGCTCAAGGTGCTTTACATAAAATCAATAAAAACAATAATACAAGTGATAAACAATTCAAACAAAAATAAAAATCCCAATAAGATCTCTGTTCAAGAGAGAAACCAACTTTAAACATGCATCTTAAAAGTAACAATAATATAATTAATAAAAGTAGGAAAACCCTTTTGAGATAAAATTACTTAAATGCTTCGGTAAAAAGGTAGGTTTTAAGCTGTCTTTTAAAAATGTCTAGAGTGTTTGCTTCCCTAATATTTATGGGTAATTTGTTCCATAGTTTTGGGGCGTAATTGACAAAGGCTGAATCACCAGTGCAGTGACAAGGAGCAACGCAGGTAGATAGATGCAGCGGATACAGATGATTTTAGTTCTAGTGTGCTACAGTATATTGTATTCTGTTGGTTATTTACATCAAACTAAATCAAAGCGTAAAGAAGCCATCACCACCAACAGTACAGAATCATGGACGTCATGGATCATATTTACATGTAAAGGAGAAACGTATTATTGAGCGTACTGGTACTCTTTCAAGATGGGAGCTTTCAAAACCACATTACCATTCAAATGTGTCATATTTATGAATCCCATTACTCATGTGACAGATAGACTGAAGGAGATGCAACAGGAAAGACTCGGGTGAAATACATTGATAAAGTGCTCCAGGCTGGTTGTAAGGGGATGACTGCAGTGGCAGCTGTGGTAGTTGACTCATTTGGGTGTCACGTCATTCTTGGCCTCAGTATTTCTCTGACAGTATAAAATGGCAGCGAAAAACAGCCAAATCGTCCTCGGCTGCTTGCTCGCGTGAGATGTTTTATTTGTTAAAACTGAATCCTAATGATAAAAGCAATTGTCAAACGGCTGAGCAATGGCAAGTATGGGATAGCACCCATATTGGTTATTAAGGAGATACAAGATTGGTAAATTGAAAGCATTAAATGAGGCGGGAAGGACAGCAGAAATGAGAGGGTGGAGGGGAAAGCAGCGGGCGTGGGGAAGGAGAGGAGTGGAGAAGAGTCGCCTCTTTATATAGAACCAAAAGGCAACAGGGAACTGTTATTATGTAGAGGTAGTCATTATGTGGAATCATAAGGAGAGCCGAGACGACCGTCGGCTCGAGCGTGTCGCCGGAGAGAAATGAAAAACGGAGAGACTGTCAGGAGAGACCAGGAGAGACCGAATTAAAGCTGCTAATGAGAAGAACGAATGAAGGCCGAACAAAGAGCAATTATCAGAGGCAGCACGGAGTACAGCCTGTGCTTTTCCACCGAACCCCCACCTCCCACCCCCCTGCCCATCCTCCTGACTACCCGACCCCCTGCCCCTCAGTCCAATCATTTGTGCGAGCAGGACGTTGGACTGGCTTGTCCCAGTCAGGGGGAGGACGCTGAGCAGGAGCAGCTTAGCGTGCATCTCCTCTCAGGTGTGGAGGAGAGCGGCTGCTAAAATGACGAAAGTCATGCAGACTGGCTGGTCACTACGCAGCTCTGGAAGAAGCCCAGACAGGGTAGGATTGCATCAGCAGCAGCAGCAGCAGCAGCAGCAGCAGCAGAATCAGCAGCAGCAGCATCAGCAGCAGCAGCAGCAGCAGCAGCAGCAGCAGCAGCAGCAGCAGCAGCAGCCCTGCCAGTCTTCTCCCCCCGGGCTCTTGTCTGTTTCCGAAACCAACTGTCCACGTTGTCCTCCCGACAAGCCAAGCTCACTCCTGTGTAGTCAGGAGTGATTCACAAACAAGCATCTAGGTTTGCTGTTGTTCTCTGTTGCCATGGTTAGCATACAAATCTGGCTAGATCAAGGTGTTACCTATGGCTATGCACACAATCCATCCAGAATGATCCAGGCTGTAATGTGAGCGATCATCAGAATTGTTAAATGTGTCCATTCTTCTTCTTCTTTTTTTAAATAATGTTAATGGTTTGATTAAAGGGTTTGTCCAGGGGTGGGCTTTCATGTGCGTGCCTGGCGGGCTTAACGTGAGCTCTGTCGCATCCCAGTGTGTGGGTGGAGGAATACACACAGCTGGCCCAAGATCAGTCAGCCAACCAGCGGGCCTCATGATCCAGTCTGGACATGGATCCAGAACCCTGGTCCTGCTCTGTCGGTAGGGGAGAGCAGGCTCTCTGAGCTCAGCACCAAACTAATCTGTTGAGAACACAGAGGGTGCCGCAGGGAGCCCTAAACCCAAATCAAAGGCTGTTGTTTCTGCAGGGGATGTTTTTTCTCCTCTTCCTCAACTGTCTCTCTCTCTACAGTGCCACCAGACAAAGACCCCCTTCTGGAAGCTGTACTTCCTGGGATGGCCACTAGGGACTGCATATTGTCCTCACTAGCATATCATACGGTATGTGCGCCGCGTGGGGAAAAAGGCAAACATTGAGCGCGATTACATGAAAAGGACCCTCGTATTTACTGCTCATGAGTCATGACACGAGCATAGTTCTACAGTTGAGGGAGCCTGTGTTTCCAAGTCTGGATTCAAGCTGGTTTCAATCGGTGTAAAGATGCAAATAGCTGTCGGGTATGCTAATGACTCCATCAGTGATACGATGAGCAGGTGTGCCAGTGCAGGGTCTTTGTTAAGTTTCTCTGTTATCCATCCTCTAGGTGCTCCAAAGAGGCCCTTGTGGTCGATGACGTACCCCCGGAGTGGGCTACGCTGCTTCTCTTTAGTCCACCTGAGTGCCCACTTATCAGAAATTACAATCAGTCTCAAAGCTGGGCCCTGGTGGACCATTTCCCAGAAAGCAAGCCTTTCCAACGGGCTGCCAGATTCCTGGGTTGACTGCCCAGCCCTCCTCAGTCTGTCTCCAACTCCCCTCCCCTGCTCTCCAGTGAGGGTGCCCCAGCCCGCTGCCGGAGAGTCCATTTACTGCAGATTAAGGCAGGATTTGGCCAGGCCCTGGGCCTGCAGACATGCTCACCAGCTGCCCCGCCGGCCTACAGTAGCCGGCAGGCCATGCCGAGGGCTTAACGTCACCCCTGATGGACGAGATAGACCCCCCAACACCGGACGCTGGAGCTGCCCATAGGATTCGGTTTGTGTGAAAGAGAGCGGCGAGAAATGAAGGCGATATCTACCAATTTGTACCTTCTTGTCTGACCTCTTTTGTATGCTTAAATTAAATTCTCCAATTAAACTTGGTGACATGCCTCCAGCAGAGTTTCGTATTGCGCACAAAAACAACAAGAACATGGCACTTAAAACTAATCGAGAAAAATACCCCCAATCTCTATACGCATACGAGACTTGAAATTAATATTCGACGAAATTCTTACGAAAATCCTAAATCTGGTTTTAATCGCCTAACCCAAAATGTCACCTCCGTTTCCGGAATTAGGTTTAATCTCGGAAGGTGATGGAGAGAAGATGGGGTGGGGAGGTGGGTGACAAATAATGAGGAGGAGAGAGAGGGAGCGCGCGCGAGAGAGAGAGACCGCAAAGACAGCAAAGCAGCGGTAAATGAAGACCATAAGGTTGAGACTTTAGTGGCATCTAACCTTGAGAGGAAAGAAAAAAAAGAAAACTCCAGAAAGCAGTGGTGGTTCCCCTGAGCCTCTTTCTGCTGTGGACCTGCACTGCTTCTTCAGTATGCAGGGTCCAGCATATCGACTAGACCATCATGCCTGTAAGACCCAGTGGATTAGGCAGCCCTCTCTACACCGCCTACCTCCATGAACCCTGCTCCAAGAATAGAGCGTAATGAGGGTTGCTGGTTAAAACCCTGCCAGTGTAAACACCTTGAGTGTTCTGCTAATATCAATTGAGTTCTCACCACACGGCCAATCTGCCACGTGGGCCATTACTTTCTAGATACAGTAGGCCATTTGCCTGTCTGTTCCTGGGTGCAAACAAAGAGGGGGAGATTGGAGAGCTGCACATATGTATTTGTACATAAAATAAAGGGCCAAACAATTCCTCATTGGCAACAGTGGAGAGAGGAGGGAGATGATGAGGAAAGTATAGGTATTTCAGAGACAGAAAGAGAAAATTTGAAGGAGAGAGGAGAAGAGAGAGACTGAAATGAGAGAGAAAGAGTGAAGATAAAGAGGAGGGAAGAGAGAGACCAAGAGAGAGAGGGGGGGGTGAAAACATAATGGCTCCCCCTGCCTGTCGCTTGTACAGCCTGGCGACAGACTTGCTGGAACAGCTCCGATCAATTGTTGCAATTGTGCTCGTGGGCGTGTTTAGAATTGTTTTGGCCTATCTTTGTGCTGTGAATAAAGCCAGTGGGCTGTAGTTAATGTTGTGAAAAATCCACCATTGAAGTGTACATGCAGGCCCCAAGAATAACTACATTACACGACTGTGTCAGACCCAATGGTATGCACTGGGAAAAGTATGTAACTGTATTTAAGGTCAAGTCTACTTGCGTTTCCAGGTCAAGCCAATTGAAAGCATGCCTACTGTTAGTGCCTTGTACAACAAGCCACCCAAGATAGTATCTGACCTGGATTTTTCTTCTTCATTGGACGTTCTGTGGCAGGGAAACACTGCTCCGGGTAACATGCAGCCCTCCAACATGGCTGCTCACTGTGAAACTGCAGTTCCTCCCATCATCTGCCATCCGCCCTGACGCTCATAGGAGCTCTGCTATGATTGGGTGTCCTGCTCGACCCAGTTAGGAATGATCCTGTAATGGGATTGTTCTCGGTTACCCAGCAGTAATATCTGAAGATTAAACCAACAGGGCAAGCAACCATCTGTGACATCAGACCCTTCTATTATTGGTTCTAATACAGTAATACTTAAGTTTTTGTAGTATTGACGTAGGTCTTGCATTTCAGTAGGAACATTCATGCTTTTGAACTTAGTCAATAAAACAACTACCCCAATCTCCTCATAACACAAAAAGAGATTGGGATAACGCAATTTCCAAGTCTTCTAATTCAGTGGTTCTCAATCCTGGTCCTCCGGACTGATAACCACCCATTCATTTGAATCAGGTGTGTTGGAGCAGGGAAACGTCTAAAACATGCAGGGCAGGGGGGCCCAAGGACCAGGATTTAGAACCACTGCTCTAATTGGAGGCAACTAGTCTGGGGTGCAGGAATGTCATTAATTACCTTGTTTGTGAGAAGCCTGACCGCAAATCTAATGAAGGTCTCAGACTGTTTGCCACATGGGGTTGTGAAGTTTGTGCCTGGCGGTTTTTCTCCAATCTAATAGAGATCCCCCCCCCCCCCCCTCTCTCTCTCTGCTGTAACCTTGCACTAGCAGTCACACTCTGCCACCTGCTACTGCATGGATGACTGCCACCACTGTCATTGTCAGAAGCTGGCTGTGATGCGGACGTCAACCACGGGGGAGGAGTGGTGGTGGTGGTGGGGGGGGGGGGGCAGGGGGCAGGGTTTAGAAGACACGCATGCCAAGGGGACAGAGTTATTCAGGACAGAAGCAGACACTGGTGGAGGAGGGGGGGGTGGGGGGTGGATCAACAAGCAGTTTTGAATGATTCATATCTTTGTCCTGGACCTTTAACCGTTGAGGTGGGGAGGAATTGATGGGGGGCGGAGACAGGGAGACAGGGGTTAGGGTTGCCTTTCAGCTGACCCTTATCCTGTTGTCTCTGTGCTCACCTTCACCCTCAGTTCACCCACCCACCATCGCCCGTCCTCCGTATCACAACACAGTCTACGGTATCTACAATCCAGAGTGCTGTTGTCTGACGTTTGCTCTCACACCTTTACAGATGGTTGAGCGTGTGGGGCCCTTGGTGACATAGTTGATTTTGCTTTGTTTAATACGCATTTTGTGTCATTTTCCAGGAGAATGTCATGTTCCTGAAGGGAGGGTGGGTGGGGGGTGGGGAGCGACATGTACACCTCCCGGGCCTCCGCCTGACTTCCTGCCGAGGTGACATCGCTATTTGTATGCTTCTTCAGGAGGAAAGTTGCAAAGGGTGAGAAGGCAGTGACAAGGAAAGCGCCTTCGCTCTCCTCAGTTCAACTGTGACTCACAGCTGTGCAGTTGCTAGTTTAGGCGCAAAGATTATTTGTTGGAAATAAGATAGGATGAAGGAAAGTCTTCGACTGTTCTGCAGGAACAAATGAGTAGTTCATGCACTTTTCTGGATTGGAGGCCGGTTACATTCGGATCCTAGCATACGTGATCATGTCCTCAAATGTAACACGGCCGTTGCATAAGAAGGCGGGTCTTTAATCAGTGTGTAAATGTGTGAGGAAAATGAAGACGCTGAGGCCCAGTGAGGGCTGGTGGAGTTGAAGGGGTTTCATGAAACAGAAGTGACCCTGACAGAGCTAAATCTTCCCCCACTGCCACATAAATCACAGGCCCTGACCCATAGCTTTCACTCTGGTATTAATCCGGTGGGCTCTTGTCACTTGCCAAAAGGCAAACGACACAACTAATTGGCGGAGTGTTTAACGTCTGTCCTTGTTCGGCTAAGAGTTGCAATTGTCATGGATTATACGGGGAGGGGGAAAGGGAGGGGGGCGATGCGGCGACCTTCATGGAGGCCACCAAGGTTACATGTTGAGTTCTAACCTTAGTATCAGCTGTTACTGTTGGCAGGGAGAGGGCAGGGTGATGGACTGCTTTACCCAACGTCAGGGCTTTTGGAGTCGGGCTAGGGGTGCAGCCACGCGGGTCATCCACTGTTGTGTTTGGGTGGGACGTTCGGTATCAGCACAAAAACAAACAGGGCGAAATATAAAAGGAACAGGGGCCACCGCAACCTGTACAGGAGGGTCACTGGATGTGTGTGCAGTGTGTGTGTGTGTGTGTTGGGGTACAGTGACATTTTGAGATACCGTAGGACAAAGATAATCATCATTGTTGATCATTGTTAATGTGGATGTACCCACCTGCCCTGCAGTGCTGCGCAGACTCATGTATAGCTGCATGTGCAGACTTACAACCTCTATGAACAGTATCATCCTGGTACTGACCAATCCGGCACTAAGTTCAGTGCGATGCTTTTCTAATATGTGGACTCACTGGCGTCTGAGCCTCCTCAAAATGATGTACCTCGTGCTTTTATTATATGTTTGTCTGTATGTCGTTTTGTAATCTATGGACCTAGTAAGTGTCCAAAATAAAGTTGATGATGAAAGAGAGGCTGTTGAGAGAGAGTCGGAGACAGGAGGGAGGGGGCAGAGAGACACTGTAGAAAGTCCCAGAAATGGTGCACGAGAAAGAGACTGCCAGTGAGAGCATCTGCAAGAAAGAGAGACAGAGAGAGAAAGAGAGAGAGGGTTAGAAAAACAACACAAGGGGGTGGAGGGAACGAGAGGAGGAGGCAGGACAGAAATGGACTGAGAGAGAGGGAGAGGGCATTCGAGATAGGAAATGACAGGAAAAAAGGAGGAAGATCGAGTGACAGCGGGCGAGTGTGAGAGAGAGAGAGAGAGAGAGAGAGAGAGAGAGAGAGAGAGAGAGAGAGAGAGAGAGAGAGAGAGAGAGAGAGAGAGAGAGAGAGAGAGAAAGAAAGAAAGAAAGAAAGGAAGAGAGAAAGAAAGAAAGAAAGAGAGAGAGAGAGAGAGAGAGAGAGAGAGAGAGAGAGAGAGCTTATCTGGTGGTCTGCAGGCAGCAGTTTCTTCCCAGAGCCCGGCACCGGAGGGAGGCGGGCTCTGGGTCTGTGTTCTCCTCCAGGAGGGAGCCAGAGGGTCAGTGGTTCAGCCCTCAAGTCTGTGGCTGTGAGTCACTGACAGATGCAGGACAATCAAAAAAAAAAAAAAAACTGGCTCTGGCTATTAAACACCTGTCATTGCTGTGTCCACTCTCAGACAACACTGCAAAGTCTGACTTCTTAATGCCAGCTTCAGTAGACCACAAGGCTCATGTGGCAGACTTGCATGAACACCTTCATCCAGGGATCAAAGAATAGGTATTGCTCAGGAGTACAGCATTTGACTGCAGATCAAGAGATTCACGGTTCACATACATGTATGTTGCTATGGATGAAAAGCATCTGCAAATCGTTTATATTATTATCTTGGATGTGCCTGTCCATGTTTGCAAATGTGACAGTGAGTATTTTGTAAAAAAATAATAATATACTTCTACAGTTGAATACCCTTCTGAAACTTCCAGTCTTTGCTTGTGCTTGACACTTCATCTCTGCTGAGCTGCAAACCCACCCTACTATCTAACATCTTTGTGGTGCCAATCAGACCAGGCAGAAATAGACCCAGGCCCTGCATTTACACACACATGTGCTCTGTACCAAATTGAGGTCACAGACTTTGCTGTTTACGGAGGGAAAGAGCGACATTAATATTAATTTACCAGTAAAACTTTCCCAACACCACCACTGCATGTGTTTATCAGGTAAACCAAGCACACCTTTCTGACCTGGCAGTTAAGCTGTTGACATGCCCAGAAATCAGAATTTGTTTTTATTGCCGTGCAAGTTTACAGAAACACATAATTTACTGTGGCAGGAAGGTGCATACAATAAACATATACAGATCTTAATTTTAAAAAAAGTAGAATGTATAAATACAATTAAAAAGTCTAATACTAAAGAGCTAAACAATATGTAAAATATAAAATAGATATAAATATAAAATGTTACAAAATATATAAAATAGGGCAGCAATATGATGTGCAAATAGGTGGTGGATGGACTTATAATTAAGGGTTAAGGTTAGGTTAGGTGTAGGGTTAGCATTCCGTAACATACTCACATTCCCCAAGAAATTTATGAATTTTTTAACAAGCCTTGATATGACACACAATATTATCTTCTCCCCATTGCTGTGTAAATGACATCTTTGTGGTGCTACTGATCATGCCACATTAAGATCAATGCGAATCCCCATCTAAGTCTCTCGTCTTGGGAGCTGGTCCCACAGTGCTTGGAATGAACCAAAGACGCCATTTTGGTCTACTTTGATTTCACCACAAGGCATGGTGACTTACATTAAAAAAAATATTTTTTAAATCAAGCTTCCCTGGGACGAAGGGCTAGGTGCTAGCTTAAGATGGAAGTGTTTGACTCTGGCGTGAATGAGGTCATTGCTGTTGGCTTCGGTGGGCGGCACTTACATTTTCACAGAAAAACGAGGCACGTGGACTAGGAAGGATGTGGGCTGGATCATCACACAACTGAACGCTTCAGAGAAAAGTCGGGTCTGTTTTTCCAAAAGCTTCTTTGACAGTCCTTTACCTCCATCCCATAAGGAGACACTTCTGCCCTTTGCACCTAGCTACAATATCTGTTGACGTCTCACACATGGCTCTCCACAGCAGCACTAATTGATGCCCATGGCAAAATAATCGGCAAGTTTGTTTGACACCTCAGCGTTGGGTCTCACTGGCACTCAGAATACGGTCACCTCTGGGGCTTCCTTTGTACGCTGTCAGACGCTCGATCGCTCTTGCGCTCTCTCCTTCTTTCTCTCCTGCATAAACCAGAGGCAGGACAGACAGACACCTGGAGGAAAGTGACACCTTCACCCACCATCTATTTCTAATAGTTAGGACAGAATTTGTCCCCCGATTTGAAAAGTTTTCCGAGCACCAAAAGCTGCAGAGTGAGTGTCAGAGTTCTGCTAGCAGTGACCCTCCCAAGTTCATCTCAGTGCTCCCCTTGTGATTGACAGGCTGATAAAAGACTCCGCTCTGGACTCTCCCTGCTGCCAGACGGTGGGGCCGGAGGGGGCGACAGGGGCGGAGGAGGTGACGGGCGGGGGGGATGAGGGTCAGTGTGCCCAGCCTCAATGGGGCTCTGGGGAGAGCTGGTTTTGGGTAGAGGAGCCCAGCTCAGGAGATTCAGTGAGCCTGGTTGGTACCAGGCCATACTGAAGCGGCTGGTGTACAGGCAATTAGAGAGACAGTGTGCAAAACACAGCCTCACGCTGTTCTCAGCCCACTGCTGCTCGCTCACCCGCCCGCCCGACTGCCTGCCTTACCCAGCGCTATACATATGTATGAGTCAAGGCTGAAATAGAGGGGAAAAACTGAACAAACCATTCAATTGGACAAACTATTTTAAAGTTTCTGAATGTCTGCAGAATCTCAAACATATTAAGTATATTATATTTATATGGCTTTATATGGCTAATATACTTAACACACTTAAGTAGGCTATAATAGCCATTAAGTATATTAACGGTTGATAATGTTACTAATTCAACTGGCTTTATAAAGCCTGCATATACCTTGTAACATTACCCTATTTATCCTTAGTTTGACTTTGTAATGGTTTACGCACACACACATATGCACACACGCAAACACAAACACTTGCAGACTCACACACTCTCCCACACAGTAGTGAGTAGCCTGACTCTAATCCTAGCTATGTGACTTTTGTTTGTTTGCTGCAGCATTGTAAGGAGTAGATTTTGCTTCAAAGATGGAAAAAAGTGATCATGATCAATATAGCCTACTTTTTCATTCAAAAAAGTAGATTTTTTTTACATCTGCAGCTACTGAAGTGCAGGCAAAATATATATTATTGATATTTAACTCCAGGACACCAGAAAATATCCTTGAAGAACAACAAACTATGTTAGAGCGTCAAAAGTTACATACAACCCTTAACTTTGCACAAGGTCTTATAACCACATTTGAAAACATCAAAACCAGCAGTACAACTTGAATTGCGAATCATAGCCAGACAGCATCAAGCCACACACACTCTTAAAATCTTTACATGAAATAAATCAGTCACAAAAGCACAGCCAGGGCTCAAGCTCTACAATAAATCGTGTGGCTACGGTTTGTTAATTCAAAGGAGATTTGTTTTGTGCTCGTCCATGGGCTGTAAACTTGCTGCAGCCAACTGTAAAATGGGCAACACCAGCTAAGCCAATTCACTATGTGGAACATTGCATCTGGATGTCAGGGGAGCAGTGTTGGCTGGGGGAGAGTCGGTCATATGCTACAATAGACACCCACAACTTAAATCCATAGAGCCTTTTATTGTATTTTATCCGCTTCCACTTCGCATGTAGATATCTTATTATCTATTCCCCTTTTGTTTTGGATTGACAAACAAACAAGAGGCAGAAAAAATTCCAGTCAGATAATAACGGGAAAAAAAAGGCTCACGAAAATAGGCCCGAGGCATCTCCTGTCTCTGGAAGGGGCATTAAGCCATTAAAGGAGAAAATGAGCTTTAAAAAGAGAGGAGAAGCAGCTCTGGCATCAGCAGACTCATCATCACTCACAACCCCTCAACCCCTCAACCCCCCCCCCCCCCCCCCCCACTCCCTAATCCAGCCCCTCACCCACCCCTCCCCACGACGTATGAGACTGTCAAAATATCTGTCAGAAGTGTTTCACGCTTCAGGACTGGTGGTGAAATGTTAGACTTCCTGGTGGGGCTGCCTGGTGTCTCTACAGTGAGAACAATCCCCTATCAAAATCTGACATTAGTGTTCAATTTAGAAATAACGTTTATCAAACAGAAGAGGGTGCTTTAACCGTCAGTATCGAAGCCATCAAAATCCTAAAGAACTCATTAAAGGCTCCCTATTTTTGGACAGTAAAGGATTTATTCTAATGATTAACCTTCAGTAAACTTTTGACAGCAGCTGGCACAATTTCTAGTCCTTTTGTAGCTTATTGGATTTTCTTCCGCTGATCATTCATCTGCCATTGCTGTATTTAGTGTTGATGATCTCCAGTGGGAGAGAGAAAATAGGCCAGATTCACAAAATGTACCAAACACACACAGCTCCATGTCATCCGCTTGATGGACCAATGTTACACATTTTTCCCCCTTCACTCTACAAGGCTATCCTTTTTCTCTGGTTTCATTACGTTGGAGAAAGTGGTGATTTTCTAGAGAGTAGCTGGGGATATCTTGAGGCTCATTTTTTGGGGTGGCTTTCAGAGTGTGGGACCATCTGCCTTTTGCTGCCTCAGGACAAGCAGTGACACGTCCGCATGAGGAAGGAGAAAAACGAGGGAATGAGACTCCACTTCCTGGAAATGTATCCAATCAGAGGCGAGCCAATAGCCTGCCAGCCAGTCCCAGCTCCCTCATTGCATCCTTCTTCGCTAGGAGCAAAGTTTGTTCCCCTTTTTGTTGTTGTTTACTTTTCCCACTCCATAGATGCCTCTCGACTCTTCACCGAGCCAACTGTTTGTTTGCAAGGACGCAGGCATGTTGGGCTCTGTATCTTAGCCATGTCAGGGACGTGTTGAGAATGCAGAGTCGAGAGCCTGTACACAAGGGTCCTTTAGATAATCATACTGTTGTCAATATGGAGTATATTTGTGCCACACTGATTAAAGAGCTACTTACTGCCGTACAGTGGAGCGAGAAGTGTCCTTGACAAGGATGGCCTGAGCTGGTGTCCTCTGCGGCAGCCTAGCAGTGGACACAGGTAGGGAAACAGTGCAAACCTACAGGGCCCTGCCAGCAACACCAGGCCACGCCATTAGCAGAGCCTAATCAAGCCCAAAAGCGCTAACATAGCTGCTGGAGGCAAGAGCACAGACATGATCCCCCAGCAGGTAGGGCACCCTTCAGGGTTTAACTAGCTAACCCCCCCCCCCACACACACACACAGCCCACCTCTCTTTCAGGGCTACGATAAACCAGCTCCATCTTCCGTTGTTTTTACTTGCTATATTTAGACCATTCTGCTCCGCTGTAGATAGAAAGCTAATCAGGCCACTGCAACACTAGCGCCAGTGCTGTGTGAGGACGGGCTAGTTGCTTGTGGATCTAGTTCTCCTACACATCCAACACAGTCTGCTCCACACAGTACAGTACAGTACAGTACAGTACACTACAGTACTCCATCTGAGAAATGCTGCTCTCCATCTGATGCACCAACCACGCGCTGTGGTGCAGCAATAGAACAGACAAGAGGCCCATAACATAAAAAATTATTATTTACGTACATGAGCAATGTAGTTCCTCTATGGTCTCCTAACAGGTTGGATCTATAATATTATTTATATTGAATAATATGAGCCTCGGCTGCAAACGTGGCATATTATTTATTATCCTTTACTCATCATTACTCTCCATTATGTATAAGAGACAGTAAATACTTTAATAACACGTCAAATGGATTATTCATTGCATCTTGAGTGTATTGGGGGGGGGTGTGGGGGGGTTGCATCTTTAGCGCCTGGCTCCCTTGGTCCCTGTTCAACAGTGTTTCTGTTGAACAGGGATAACACACACCGCCTCTATCCTCAGCAGCTCCAGCCAGCTAGCATCTCTGGCCCAGCTCACCACAGCCAGCGAGCTGCTTCCCTCCGCATCTCACTCTCTCGCTTTCTCTCTCTTTCTCTCTCTTTCCGCCCTCACTTTTTCCTCTCTATCTTTCTTTCTTGAAATGAGACCAGATGCCAAATGAAAGCGCTTAAGCAGAGCAAGTGCTGAAATAGGAACAGAGCTGCAACAGGGACACAGTTGGTGAATTTTTAGAGCAATGTACATATTTTAGCACGTCATCTCATGTCATTCCAGGTCACAGCTTATTAGTCGTCTCCGCAGTGATTTTTTCTTTTCCTGATTCGAGAGACTGCGTGGCCTTGAGGCTGAGAGAGGGAGAGAGAGAGAGAGAGACTGTGTGTGAGAGAGAGAGAGAGACTGTGTGAGAGAGAGAGAGAGAGAGAGAGAGAGATGAGAGAGAGAGAGAGAGAGAGAGAGAGAGACGAGAGAGAGAGAGAGAGAGAGAGAGAGAGAGAGAGAGAGAGAGAGAGAGAGAGAGATGAGAGAGAGAGAGAGAGAGAGAGAGAGAGAGATGTGTAGGAGTGCCAGTATGCTCTCTTGGCTCTGGCATATCCTCTCCTGCTGGGATTCAAATACACAGCATTGTACAGCAGGTGTTATCATAACAGAGTCCAGTTCTTCTTAAACTCCATTTATCTAATAGACATTTTCTTCTGGAGTCAACTGGAAGAGAGGGGTGAGCGAGAGCGGGGGGGGGGGGGGCGTGAAAAGGGGCGTGAAGAGGGAGCTAAAGACAGAGCAGGAGGGAAGGAGGGAGCTAAAGACAGAGCAGGAGGGAAGGAGGGAGCGTCCGTGTGCTTCATCAGCCTCCTGTCACATGCACATGTCCATGTGCAATCTGCAGCCTCATCCAGCAGGCTGCCAGCTAGCAGTCACTCTACAGACATCTGGCCAACACCATCTATCCAGGAACAGCTGGCCTTTGTCCAGCATGGGCCTGTGGCACTTTGAATTGCGCTTGTGTTCGGGGTGGGGTGCACTTCGATGCCATTTACATTTTGATCGTGAGAGAAGATCTCAATCTTGCTGGGAGTTGGGTCAACCTCTAGACAATGTTGATAAATAACAAACTCCTCACAGAAACCTTGGAGAGAAAACCGCCATTAAGGCAACTTAACTCTAGATGAATTCAACAACAAAATCTTAAACAAATTGGATTTGGAACGCTTCATCAAAAACCATGGTGATATGTTAAAATGTTATATTATTTTCTCTAATTTAACATCTGGTGCTGTTCACAGCTACTCGCTGGGTCTTGGCAATGCAGCAGAATGTGTAAACTTCTGCATAATACAACCAAAATAATTTGCTTGTCGCCTGCTGTTCCAGAGAGGATGAAGCTGCTCTCCTCCTGAACACAGAATAATCATCCTGGATTTATGCTTCCAGTTTGAATCAAATTAATCGTGCGTAGAGCAAGGAGAGGTCAAGAGAATATCTCCCAGAAATGGATTTCACCTTGTCATCATACAATCGCATCAACTAAAAATACACTATTTTTTCCATTTGTTTTATCTCAGTTATCTTCCCTGAGCCAGACTGTATGACTGTGTTCAGTTTGGTATACTTAGACAGCGTTTTCAGGTTCAGTGTGATGAAAAAAAGGCTGCTCGTCCTTGAGGAATGGAGAGATTTACATTGAAATGCAAACCCCTGCCTTCAGGGCAAATATAGAGCCATATGTTTTCAGCAGGGTGTTTTTTGCTGAGTAAACATTTTGGATTTCGATACAGAAATGAAACATATACTTTGTGTTCAACAAAAAGACATTGAGCTTGCTGAGGAGACAAGTTGGCAATAGATAGCCACGCCACTTATGGAGCCGACTCTGTTTTCTGTCACAGTCTATTGATAGAATGGAGGGAGAGATTTTGGCAACACACTCGGCCTTACATTTAGCCAAACATTTACAACAAGGGAACAGCGAAGGTGGCTTTGAAACAGACATTTTGGAAGGGATATAAGGTATAAGTCTACATTCCAGACGGAATTGTGTGGGCCAGAGTTGTTGCTGACTGTGTCCACAGACTTGTTGACTGAATGGATTGTCACAATGCATGCTGAAATATGCGTGGGAGAGATTTGTAATGTCCCTGTGGGTGTAAGTAACTCCATGTACCCCTGTCCAGAAATGTATGTCAGTGCATCCAAGTGCCTTGAACAGAGTAAGACATAACGCAAACATACAAATGTTTACACAAAAAGAAATCCTCAACGGATGCCTCCAACTCATAGCCTTCATTGTAGTTTCTTTACTGGATTTTTACCTGAATGGGGGCCACACTTGATGGGAACCAGCACGTAACCAATATATTTCCCCTCACACTATTAGTTAACAATAATTTATTACACAACCATTTCACTGTTTGCGCTCAGGAAGCATTTATCCCTAGATGAATAACGCATAGGTTTGACATGACCACATAAAGCATTCTAAATGATGAAAGTGTAAATGAGCCCTCTAGCAGGTAAATATGAGTCAGAGTGCTGTTAACAGACCCTTTAAACAAGGGGTCTGTTAACAGACCCTTTAAACAAGGGGTCTCCAACCCTGTTCCCGGAGAGCTGCCCTCCAGCAGGTTCACACTCCCTAGCACACCAACCTAACACACCTGATTCTAATACTCAGCTGGTTGATGTCGAGTCGGGTTAGCTTCAACCGGGGGTTGGAGTAGAAACCTACTGGAAGCTAGCTCTCCAGCAACAGGGTTGCAGGCTCCCGTTCTGAAGGGTTTGCGGAGCTCTGAGGAGGAGAGGGATGTGGAGGATCAGGGTTTCCTCCGGAGGAGCGTGTGCTGCAGTGGAAGACAGTTCCCATGGAGCTAAGCTCGGCGCCCGGGATCACACCGTACGTTCAAGCTGCTCACTTCTGCTCCCTGTCTTCTGAACACGGCACGGCCAGCCCACACATTCCTGCACACAGCACCACGCTGGCGAGGAATCACGTACGTGCAAGGACACACACACACACACACTTACACACAGGCACAGGAGGAACACGCTTACACACAGGCAAGGGAAGAACACACACACATACTTGCTCAAAGAGGATCTGAAAGTCAGACGGGAACGCGTGCTTTAGACAAAGAGCCAGCCGCCATGACAGAGTCCCATAATGAGCATGATGACAACGTCACCGGGATGGGAGGACGGCGCGGACATGAAGGAGAGGAAACAGACGAGCGTGCCGCGTTCACCACGGGGACTGCGTGACAGTAAACCCTGTAAATCCATTGGGGTTTTCAGACATGGAGGGAGAATGGAACTGACAACGGCTTGAGGGGCCAGTGCTCCACGGAGTGAATACCAGCGCGAGAGGAAAAAAAAAAAAAAAAGAGAGAAAAAAAAGAAACGCAAACAGAAGTAAAGAATGTGTCACCAAGTGGGAGGGGCCAGACGCTGTCAGGACTGTGCTGCTGTCGGCAGATTAGATCTGGTGCTATTTAAAGAAGGAGAGCACAGCCCCCCCCCCCCCCCCCCACACACACACACACACCCCCACCAGACGCTGACGGCCGTTCCGACTCCGCCCGTCCACCTTGACGTCATCAGCGGTCAGCCGGCCGCCTCCCGATCGCAGGGACGCAACATGGAAAGGAAGAAAAGGGCCATATCTCTTCCTGTTACCGGGGGCGTGCAGTCATACGATCCAGTGCGTGCATGCTGCATCACTGTCTTGATCGCACACAGTCCCTGGACAGAAAGCCAAGGTCAGACATATGCTTGCTGGATGACAAATAGGACGGCAGAGGCAATGCGAGGCTACTCGGTAAATGTAGACATAGGATAGGTCAGCAGGAAACTGGGCCAACGCAGAAATAACTTATAGAGCGCTCTCCGGACGCAATAAATACGCCGCCCACCCCCCACACCACCCATCCAATCAGCTCTCCTTGCATCAGGATCAGCATGAGCTGAGCAGGGCGGGTGTCTGGCCGCCGTATCGGGGATGTGTGAATCCCCGTGCCTTCATGCAACAGTATGTGTCTACATGTCAGTGAGCCTGTGATGGATGCTTGTGAGGTGTGTGTGTTTGTGTATCTGCAGGATGAGAGAGATTGGTTGTGTGTGTGTGTGTGTGCTCTCTGCTTCTCCTCCCTCGGTAGATTGATTAGATAGAATGCTGTCAGCAGGCCCCTGCTGTGCGGTGGGTCAGATCACTGAGTGGTGGCTGTGTTTCTCTGCTCGGGTAAACCTCCATTTGCCCATCCTCGCCGGCCTCCCATAAATGTACCTGGGATGCCGGAACAAATGCCTCATGGTTCTGTTTCAAACTGCAGGTCCACAATTACCCTGTGAACTCCTTTTCTTTCCTCTAATTTTCCCTCCCTCCTCTTCTCTCCTGTCCACTCCTCTCCTCTTCCTTCGGGCTGAATGAGACTGATTCTCCGCTAGTGACTGACTCATTCCCAGCTAGTCAGTTATCTCTCCATCCCGGCCCCAGATTGCCTCGCTCTCTTTGTTGTCATCAATCAGAGCCAGCCTGGCAGAGCCCCAGATGAGAGCTACGATCACTGAGAGGTGTCAAAACACTGGTTGTCTAAGGACCAGCATTTCAAAGGTTTTGCACTGCGTTTACATAAAGCATGGACATGGATTCCATGGATTATTCATGCAGCCCTCTTCAAATATTTCTCCAAAGGGTGTGCTGAAAGCGTGCAGGGACGTATAACAGAGACTTTTGCATTGGTGCGTGCTTAGAGAAATGTAGGCATTGCGTCATGTGCAGGGGGAAGAGGACAGGAAGTGAAGCCCGGGTTTCAGAGCGGTGTTGCACTGGCAGCATGACGGTGGGTGAGGGCCATGCAGATCAAGATAACTTTATCGGCTCGAAACGAGGAAGGCTTGTCCCGAGAGCGTCACACATTTCTTCCACACAGATGGCGTGATGATGCCTTCATTCAAGCTCTACCTGCTAATTAGACTCTGGCCCTGACTTTTTTCCCCAGCCAAAACCGACTCTATTGTAGCGATGAATACTGTACGCTGTCCACAGAACAATACATCTCCAGTTTTTTTTTTTTACTCCAATTTGTGTCAACGGCGAAGTACAATAGCCTACTGTTTGTGTACCAGTATATAAAAAAAAAAGAAGCCAGAGATGGGAGTGAGACATAGAAAATTGCTTCTCCAACCTTTTTTTTCCCCAACCACCACTGCGCAATGCTTATCTTTCTGTGTTAATTGCCCACTCTAACATCCATAGAGAAGACACTGTAGGCTATGGTAGCAGAAAAACTCCATGCGACGCCTTCTGTTGTTATCAGTAATCAGGAGAAAGTGCATACTGTCCAGACACAGGCTTTAAAGAATCTGATGGAGACACACTAGCCTGGTGTGAGGCGGTGGATCTGGCTGTTGGAGGGGCTGGTACTCGAGTGTCCCTCCTCACCCCAGAGGCAGCTGCACGCCCTGTCCTGTCCAGCACTGCCCAGCCATCCATGTGCAAAGAAAGTCAAGACTGTCAGCCGGCTCTTCCCACACACCCCGGCAGCAACCACAGACGTCCCCCCCGTTTCGCCCACTCCACTAGTCAACCTCCCTGCCAACTTCTACAGTACAACCTGCAATTACCCGTACACACACACAAAAACTAATCAAGAGAATTGTCGAGAGAAATGGGAAAGTGGAGCTATGTAATTAAGCCGGGTTTTTTTCTGTCTTCAGAACAAACTATGTACTGCATGCATGTTCAAAAGATTTAAATCCACACGTAATCAATAGGTATCAGGTCAGAGTCTCTGCCTGCATGTTTTCAATATGTAATTATAGGAGACAGATTGGATCAATACCGTACGCAGGAACAAATGACTCCCCTACAATCAGAGGCCTCCAAATAATACCAAAAAAAGGGGATGTTTCAAAACTCCAGCGTGCAGAACTGTGCCAATACATCTGGGCATACTAATGATTCATTTCACATTGGAAGGCGGCGTTATACAATGGAAATTTGTACGGATTAAATGTTTGTTCTTGTTCCACGAGAGGAACCTTGGATACACACAGGCACAAGTGGAACGACGGGAAACACAGAATTATGTGTCGCTGACGCTAAGATGACATGACATTTACTTTAGCATGCAGTAACAGCTGTGACACGCGAGCGCTGTAATTTTTGTTAATGTAAAGTAGAAGTCGACATCACTGTGCTGGGGCACTGTTGTCATGCGAAGGCACCACTTTGAGTTCACGTTCTCAACCACGTTTAAAAAGCAGCTGGACGTATGGCTTGATTGAACAACAGGAATCATGTTTTCACTTTCGTCGCATTTCAAGTCAGTGCTTCTTGGCGGAGGCATCACTAAAGCAGAACCATCTTATTCACGGTGAAGGTTGGGTTTGTTCAATAACATAATCATAATAGCCTACACAGTACTTCTTACCCAAGGCATTGATTGCACATTGACATTTCTGACAGCCCAAAGATGGCTTACAAGCCTGCATCCATGCACCTCCCTCACACAATGATCATCGGTTTGATTGTGTATATTGAGCTCCACAAGCTTACTTCCTCCTACATAGCATCCGACTGTAGTCATTCTGCTTCTACCACCAATCCTGGGCATTCAACGGCAGGAACATCGAACACAACCAAGGCAGGTCGAGATGGCGTGCAGGCTGCAAAAGTTTCTGAAAGTCAGACAGGGACCGTCTGTGTAATGAATAGTTTAGTTTCATACAGTTGACTGAGAAACGACACGGGCGTCACTTTAGAAAAGATGTTTGATCCTGACTACTGACATGGGCCATCCTGATTGTCGTCGTCCTGAAGGACGTCCCGCTGCTGGGGCTGAGCATCCGTCGCTGTGTGGTGGTGGAGGCAGCGGGCTGGGTGTAGTCGAGGCGGGCTGTGTGGGTGGAGGCAGCGGGCTGGGTGTAGTCGAGGCGGGCTGTGTGGGGTGGAGGCAGCGGGCTGGGTGTAGTCGAGGCGGGCTGTGTGGGTGGAGGCAGCGGGCTGGGTGTAGTCGAGGCGGGCTGTGTGGGTGGAGGCAGCGGGCTGGGTGTAGTCGAGGCGGGCTGTGTGGGTGGAGGCAGCGGGCTGGGTGTAGTCGAGGCGGGCTGTGTGGGTGGAGGCAGCGGGCTGGGTGTAGTCGAGGCGGGCTGTGTGGGTGGAGGCAGCGGGCTGGGTGTAGTCGAGGCGGGCTGTGTGGGTGAGGCAGCGGGCTCGGTGTAGTCGAGGCGGGCTGTGTGGGTGGAGGCAGCGGGCTCGGTGTAGTCGAGGCGGGGGGTGGTGTGGGGGTGACGCTGAGAGAGACAGGTATACGGCAGCCAGATGGTGCCTCACGGGGGGCCGGCAGGATGTCTTGCGGTGATTTTGTTTGCAAATAGCCCTCTGCAAAGCCTCCTGCGCCTCGCCTCCAACTTCCCCTGCATTACAGGGGGAAAGCTTTAGGACGTGCCAGCTCTGATAAAGGTGAAGCTGTTTCAAAGACACCCCGCCACTCGCCACAGAGAGAGTGAAGGTGACACGTTTGTGACAGGTTTTGTCACTCTTTGAGGCGCCTGCCCTAAAGATTGTCTCAGATAGAAATGGCAGAAACCAGAAGGCAATGACAAACTGTTATGGGGAAGATAAAAGTAAGAGCTAGTCATGCCAATATCTTTGTGCTTCTTCAGTGTGCCGAGTAGGGAGTGCTATCGTTGACAATTTCCTTCAGCAAGCTCCCATCATGCTCCACTGTCTGATGTCATGACCTGACAAGAAACCATCTATGACTAAGACATGGCAGTCTGCAGTCCTTAGACAACCAGCGTTCACACACAGATGTGGTGCTGTATGGGTCCAACCATTACCTTATCTTTAGCCTTAAAACTAACCCTAATCCTACCCATAATCCTTACCTGAAGCCAACATAAACACTAGTACATAATGCAAATTCAGTACAATTATACAAATACGCACTATATAACAATCATGAGAAGCATATTCTGACATACAAAAGGCAACACAAAAATGCAAAATGATTCTCGCCATCAAACAGTCTACACAATATAGGCCTATATAGGATGCTGTGCAACTAAGGATACACCCTATACAAACAGGGATCAGGAGAGGTTTACAGTGGCTATGCTCTTTGAATGCCTGCATTGGAAATCATTCGAGAAATATTGAGATTTTTCCACAGTCTTCTGACACAATATTCTATTGACTGAAGGATGTTCCTGTAAAGTGCTGGGCTTATAATGACTACAGAGACCGTTCCATCAGGGAACAAAACAAAAAGAAATGAGATGGAATAGGAATGGATTCGCCACAGATATCCTCCCCCCCCCCCCCCTATAAACACTGCAGAGTGAAAACTAAAACCAAATTGCATAAATTGTTTTTTTTTCTCAGGGCCTCAATATTTCCGCTTTGTACGGTGGAGCAGGCTACATCTGTTGTGCAATGATATATGGGGTTCACACAATAAAATCAAATGGGAGTGCACTCCCATTAAGATAAGCACTGCAGGGCCAAGGAAACCTGGAAATGCCAGAAGCATATTGATCGTGTGCCCCTGTGTCACTGGTGGAGGGCACACCCTCTCTCGGATAGGAGGACCCCAACCTGCCCTGTTGCCCAGAACAATGAGGACCAATACAAATCACAACTGTTAGCCATAGAGCAAAGTAGCATAGACAGTACTGTGGGTATGTTTAACATGGATGAAATGTGTGTTATGGTAACGCTTTGACACCTCTGGACTAAGAACTTCTGCGTACAACATGGTGACTTTGACATTCAGTGGCGTAATTAGAGGAAAACTAGATTTTGTTTTCGTGGTGTGACTTGATCTTGGATTGCTGTCCAGCTGTACATAAGGATCTACTGTATCTAAGCTTCCATGTAAATGTTAGCGATGATGTAAGCGTCTTTTCTCCAGTCGGAGACGTTTTCCTACCCTCAAAACACCACACAATCCCCCCCCCACACACACACACATCCTCCCCATGCCAGCACAAACAGTGCAATCGCACAAACGGTGCAGAGGACGCGACTGCGAAAAGAAACGAAGAAAAAAAAACTCCTTAGCAGCAAAGTCATCACACAGTGTACGCGTGGCCTGGCTGCACTCATTTACCAGCCGGCGCACACCAGTGTGACCTGCCAGCACGTGCCGGCCCCAGCCTGACGCAGACACTATCTCAGACAGGCAGACGGGTTCTGGAGACCCCATAGCTGTTCTTCTCTGTCTAGTGCAGGTCATAATAAGCGCAGTCTCTCTCTCTCTCTCTCTCTCTCTCTCTCTCTCTCTCTCTCTCTCTCTCTCTCTCTCTCTCTCTCTCTCTCTCTCTCTCTCTCTCTCTCTCTCTCTCTCTCTCTCTCTCTCTCTCTCTCTCTCTCTCTCTCTCTCTCTCTCTCTCTCTCTCTCTCTCTCTCTCTCTCTCTCTCTCTCAATAAATGGCTAGTGTACACGGCAGCCATTTCAACCTTGTTCCTCTGTCACTGCAAGTGATGTTCGTCCCGGTAGACACATCCCACTATGTTTACACCCAGTGGTGCCCAATTAGATGGCTAGCCACCAAATTGCAAGTGGTGGAATCTGTCCCCCAGGACTTAAGGAGCACACCCCTGATGAACTCTAGGGGGACTGAATGAGGCACATTATAAAGCCCAAGTTTGTGATGATGTTTTTGATTACTGACTTCCATGGGAACGGCAGCTCCTGTTCTCATCGCCGTGTTGTTTGTGAATTTGCGCTGCACTCGGGTGGCCTCCATAAAGATGAGTGTTTTTCAGGGAAAGATGAAAAAGCAGGAGGCGTGCGCCTAATGAACTCTCAGGCTTACAGTCCCTCTCATGACAGAATAACTAGAGCTAACACTTCCACGGAGCACTTCAAAGACGGCGCTCAACCCCTCGACGACGCCCGGCGACATGTCTCACCAATCAGGTTGGACTGACTTAAATATGGTTTTCCTTCCCTCAGGCCCACAACTCCTGCCCCACCACCACCACCACCACCCCCCTCCAGACACGCACTCTCTGTGTCAACAAATGCACAACTCCATTGAGAAAATGTTGGTAGTGCAACGTGGCTCGAACACACTTTCATTACCGCTCACAGCATGTGACAAGCTCGGCAACAAGCTTGAATTTACAGGTTTGAGTGAGCAATTGTGGTCCTTTTAGAGAGAGACTTACTGTGGTA
This sequence comes from Osmerus eperlanus, assembly GCF_963692335.1. Taxonomy (NCBI): domain Eukaryota; kingdom Metazoa; phylum Chordata; class Actinopteri; order Osmeriformes; family Osmeridae; genus Osmerus; species Osmerus eperlanus. The sequence goes on from NC_085027.1 coordinate 4,055,955, forward strand.
TATTCGTTTCAGTTGGGTGTTGTAAATTATAGCATAAAGAAAGCAAGTCTCTCTGATACTCTCCAATCTTTGTCTGAAGGAGAGCCAAATTGAGTGGAAAGAAGCGTGTGGTTCAGAGTAAGGAGGAGCTGGCTAGCTGCAGGAGCTAAATACATTAAAACAATATTTGCAAATGTTTCACTTCAGAAGCTGCATGCAAGGCCATTTTGGTAATTGCTGAGGCTTTCTTAGTGACATGATCTGTTTCCAACTCTGGAAGTGTCACACAGGGGTAGGCTTGGAGCCCATTGTGACATGTGAAGAAACAGCATTGAGATTTGTTTTAATGGCTCTACTAAACACATAACAAAAAAACCTCTGGAAAAGGAAAATCTATGCCAGAGGCTTAGTGTTCCATATTTAACGAGCGAGTGCACCAACATAATCAAAGTAAACTTTGAAAATGAGGTGCCACGGTAACAGATGGAGAAGGGCACATGAGCATTGTGTAATGATAACTATTCCACATTACAGATGATTTATCACTGATAGAAAGCCAAAGAAAGCCATTACTTATAATGCATTTTTATTTTTTTATATATATAATTTTTGTTTTTTGTGTCTTATTACATTTGGACTTACAGTATTACCACTATATAGTACAACTCCATGGCATTTCCCTGAAATACCAGTTTCTGCTTTAATTCTATTGAATTGTGTAAAGCAGAGTCTGTAAAGAAAATTAGACAATGAATATGGCATTTGTAGACTTGCAAGGGATATGGATTTTGTCAGTTTATAGACCACTAATGAGATTGTTTTTCTACACGAGGTCATCAATGCTTACCAAATCAAACTTCCCTCATTAAACATCTGTTTTAACATCAATGAAGTGATAAGAGCAGGAGGTGAAATATCCTGATTTTTGTTAACAGGCCTCTCAAACGTGTTGGTATTCCCGCCCCTACAACATGTTCTTTCAGTGCATGAAACAGAGCGGACCAAGTAGTTAAAATTAGGATTACTGAGGGACAAGAGCTCCAACACAAGGGTACAAAAATCAAAGATATCATAAAGGAAGAAATGAATAAATCATTATTTTCCAGTAGAGGAAGAGTCTGTAGAGGCGAGGTCTATGAGAGGACACGAGTGAATGTTATTCAGAGGTCCTTGCTGCCTCGTCTGAGACACTGAGTCGCAGAGATTCCTCACAGAGTAGCACTCACTTCAAGTAAGATAGCCTGCTTCCACAGCTCCCCACCTGACTGTACTTTTCTGACACAGACTGTGTTCCAAGTGCTCCCCTTCACTCTGACCCTCAATTACTCAGTCCAATCATGGACGCCGGAGTGCAGGTGGTAAACATTGCTGGCATTCGCCGCTCAGCCCCACCACCAGAAAGTGCCTTTGAGCACTCCAAAATGACTAGGCTCAGCACTGAGTGGCGGGCACAGTTGTGTGAGCATATGCTGTGACCAGGGCTGGATGTCTTGACTCATGGTTGCAGAGCGCTGTCCCGTCTGCATGAACAGAAAATGGGTAGAGTGAGAAAGTGGATGCCTCGTGAATAGAAATAAAGCTTCGCATTCATGGCTGTATCTACTGGAGTACTGACACCGCCAAGCTATGTCTGCGCTTTAGCCAAGAGAGGATTTGCAGCAGTAATTTAGTGTTCTGCGGTCGACAAGAGTAGTCTAGCTGACTCAATTTTCTACTCTTTTGGACATATTGTTTGAAATAGTTGAATTCAGGTTATCAAGAACGTATTTCCCATTTACCAGTATATCTCTATTTCTATTGTCTTATCAGGTATTATGGCAAACAACATTTAAGAGTTGATTTTGTGCCATTATCCAGCTGCAATCTGATATCATGAGCTTAGACACTCAACAAAAGCAACGTGATTCGCTGGAAAGCTTGTAATTACTGTTGCACATCCTCATTGTGCTCTTTCCTTTTTCAAACACAGTGTGTCCCTTGCTAATGACTTGCTCCTGATGTGTCCATTCATCCATTTACGCTCAGGCAATCTGTTTACCCAATAATTCACTCCATAGCCCGCTCATCACACATTCTCTTCCTGGAAGAAAAGATTGAGATTACTGCTCATTGTTGCTACATTGAGCCCATCTGTGACCGAGATACATGAAGAAGACCCTTGCAGCTCAGACTGTTATCAAGCAGAATTAGCCTACATACTGGGGACTGGGCCACAGTTAGTTAGCAAGTTAGGAGAGATCAGTGTTAACCCTAGGGAAGGCTTCATATGTTGGGGAACGTGCTGGGTCATCACCTACTCAAGAAAACATAAAGGAAATTTCAATTATGCTTAACGACCATAAACATAATTTGGGCAATTTCCAAGTACCTAGTGGGTAGAAGGAGAAGTAACGGACCTAGGAAACAACAAAGCTTTGGCAGTCAACGCCTGTCATTTGTAAATCCTTTTGTATTTCATGGGGGATTTGTTTAAGATGTCATGACTAGGAATGGCATGCTTCACTGGTACTGAATGCTTTATTAATTGATACCCAATAAAAATGGTTAAAGTAGGTCAGTGTTAGGATTGAAGCGGGCCTGTGAAATGTGTCTGACAGACCAGACTTTTCTAAACACATTGATTGAATTAAATCCCATTTTTCAGGATGACTAATCAACTCAACAAAGCCACCGGGCCCCTCTGGGTCTAAGAACCATCTTGGCATTAGCAGCCCCACGCAGCACAACGTCTGCAAATCACTCTACAGGCAGGTTTACCCATTCAGCTCACCACTGAGTTTACCTACAAAGCCTCAGACCCACACAGTCGCCTGCCAATGGGGAGGAGGCAGAGTATGTTGAGGTGTGCCATTCCAGGACTGGCACACTCACACAGGAACCAGTTCTAGAAACACATGCCATATACGCAAGCTCAGACTGCCAAAGCACAGATACGGCACACACACGAGACCAGTGCAGGGGGAACTAATGACGGGAAGCAGGGGAATGAGGACGGCTGTTCCAGCAAAGGTTCAAATGCAGATGGTTGGGTCCACTGCTACAGTACGGTCTATGTTTAGAACAAAACACCAGGGGGTTGTATAAAATCTGTCATTTATTTTTTATTTTTTTGTACAAATTTGCATAGTCATGTTATCTACCCTTCCATCCTGCACTGGGCTGTAGTCCCAAGGAGACCTCCTCGTTCACTCCATCTGTGAGCCTTTAATGGTGACGACGAACAGCTTGGTGCTTTTTTCCGATATCATATGCATATTTATGGACGATAGTCACCGTCATGTTTGCATGTCTGTGTGAGATCATCAGGATCTTTGAGCGGAACGCCTCTTGTTTGCACTGAAAATCACCTGAGCAATCAGCGAGCACATCTGCTGAAAGATACTTCCTTTTAATCAGTGTGTTTGTGTAGTCAGGTCTTTGGGAGCTCCTAATTGCTCCTTTAAAGTCATTGTGCCGAAAGAATGAATTTGGATTTTTAATCCCTTCATGCAGGCACAAGACTGGTTTCCTTTTTTTTCTTTTCTGATAATTCTCATTTGATGTCACAACACGATGCTGAAAGCAAACAGAAAATACAAGAAGGAAAATTAGAGGCAGAAAAAAGGATCATGTTCATGAAATCTCTAGGTGGAGCAAACACTTCCACCACAGTTATTCAACAATTATGTCCCAATTCCACATGCACATGTTCTGAGAAAGCATTTTTCGAGATCATAACACAGAGGCTTAATTGTTAAACGGTTTGGGGAAATGTATCTTTTACAGGCCGCACAATTTCAAAGTGGTTTTTCATTTTACAATAAATTGCCTTTGAGAGCGAGCGTGTTGATTAAAGGTGCTCAAATGTCAAGTGTGGAATTTTATGCGCCATCAGCAAATCAAGAAAATCAATCGTGTTTTGGGGCCTAAGAGCTTTCTAGTGAGACCTGTAAACACTCACTCTGGGTGGATGCTGTTGGAGAGTGATGAGGTTGATTTCACAAAGCCTAGTACAGGACTCTGCCTGTTATTACAATGTTGGGCATCTTTTTTCTGTATTAGAATTTAAAGGAATTTGGGCATAAATGTACCCAAAGCAGAAGGCGTGGTGAAGCTGGCAGATACACTACCAGCCCCTTGGTAGTGCGACAGCGTCTAAGGAGCCACATCCTCCACATCCTCTAACCACACATTCTTCTTCCTGTCTCAGGTGGTGGGTCAAATCGACAAGCTCACATCAGACTTTGACTTTGATTTGGAGCCGGATGATTGGACAGTGGCCACGGCGAGCAGCACGTCCAGCAGCGAGCGAGGCCTGGGAGACGCCTTCCGGCTGGACTTCCTCAACCCCGACGTGCTGTCGGACAGCTGGGACTTCTGCAGCTACCTGGAGGCTTCCGCCGCCGCCTCCACCCGCAGGCCCGCCGAGCACTATGGGGAGGCAGGGGCGGAGCCTGGGCGGGGGACTATCCCTACCCAGACCCAGACGCCCACCCCGCCGCCCAGCACTGCCTCGGCTTACTCCCAGATGAACGGCGGGCTGCCCATCCCTAACGGACCCCGCATCATAACGCCGGACTCTTCGAGCGAGGAGGCCAGCAGCTCGACGCACAGCCACAAGACGTTGCGCACCTCGGGCACCAGAGAGAGGGTGCGTTTCAGCGACAAGATCCTGTACCACGCGCTGTGCTGCGACGACGACGAGGAGGAGGAAGGGGAGGGGGGGGCGGAGGAGGAGAAGGGGGGCTGCGCGACACCAGACACTGACAGTGAGGAGCCCAGTCTCCTGGCCAGCTCGCCCATCCCCCCTCTCTCCTCCTCAGAGCGCTCACTCCTCCATAACTGCCTGGACCCTTCCTATGTTCCCTCCCCAGGGAAGGCCATGGCAGGGGCTCATACCCTGCCCAGGAAAAGTCTCCTAAACCCCGGCTGCAGGAAAAAACTTCTACGGAACAGCAGCACACAGACTGTCTCAGACAAAAGCACCCAAACTGTACTGCCCTATATTCCAGCCAAACAGAAAACAAAGGAGCCCTGAAAAAATATTACTTTACAACAAAAGTACAACAACAACAAAAGGACTGTGTACTATTTAATATTAAATACATAGATCATAGATTAATACACAAATAAAAAAAACAATTAATTATTAAATGAATAAATGATATATGGGAAATCACTCGACTACCTAAAGTCATTCTGAGGCTCAGGGAAATCAAGTAAAGGTGATGAAAGGCAGTTCATGATGACAGGAAGTAAAAAAGGAAATCGGAGGACCAAAAGGCCTGTGCCTGCTAATGTTCATGTATAATCATTTGCAACACTTACTGAGATTACTAAAGCAATCTTTTTTTCTAGGAAGTGTTCTGAAATCGGAAACTAAGTGTTCAGAGACCCCCCTCCAACCTCCACCTCCCCCAACCCCCACCCCTTATCGTAAACCAGAAAATATTATGCCTGTTCTTACAATGTGGTTAAAACGCTGCACATTCTGTACACTGAATCTGTATAAACATTGTATTTTTCATGTTCCGATTATTTCAAATGTCAAGGGGATCTCTGGTGTGAGCATGAGACAGCGTCTGCATGCAGACGTCAAGCCCTGACTAAGGTTCTGATGCAAGACTGTTTTACCCGTCCCTTCATTTTATAAATCATTTCAATAACTGATTTCCTGGTCTGCGGCAGAGACTTCAGTGCTGTAGACAGAAAACTGTTTCGTTTTTTTACTGTAGTCTGCTCTCCACATGGTGACATTTCCACTTTTCAGTCTTTTCCTCTGGCAGGGAGCAAGGTCATTACGGGTGAGAACTTGAATAGCAGTGCACAAAGCCAAGATGCGAAAGGTTATGTCTTTCCATTCTGTTGCCCAGTGGGGAATTGAACTCAATAGAACGGCATTTTATTCACAAGGATTATGCCAATAGCACTGCTGATCAATATGGCCAGGGAAAGTGCTGTGCGAGGTTTCTGTTCTTTGCAGGCTGGCCCTGTTCCTGGGGTCCGTTAACAAAAACTCACAGCCAGACCTCTCTTTATTTACTTGGGGAAATTGAGACACCGAGCCTTCAAGAAACTGACATTTAAAAACTGCCCAACAAGAGTGAAGTGGGTGGCAGAGAAGAGAAATCTGAAGCACTGGGTAAAGAGAGAAAACATGCATCTAAGCATTCCTTTCAGATCACTGTATGTCGATTCATCAACACAGACTGGGGTGTCCGGTATTATTTTACATTTCTTGTGAAAGAGCTGCACACAGAGCTACACACCGAGCTACATAGAGAGCTACACACAGAGCTACATAGAGAGCTACACACAGAGCTACACACAGAGCTACACACAGAGCTACATAGAGAGCTACACACAGAGCTACACAGAGAGCTACACACAGAGCTACATAGAGAGCTACACACAGAGCTGCACACAGAGCTACACACAGAGCTACACACAGAGCTGCACACAGAGCTACACACAGAGCTACACACAGAGCTACATAGAGAGCTACACACAGAGCTGCACACAGAGCTACACACAGAGCTACACACAGAGCTACACACAGAGCTGCACACAGAGCTACACACAGAGCTACACAGAGAGCTACACACAGAGCTACACACAGAGCTACATAGAGAGCTACATAGAGAGCTACACAGAGAGCTACACACAGAGCTACACACAGAGCTACACAGAGAGCTACATAGAGAGCTACACGCAGAGCTACACGCAGAGCTACACAGAGCTACACACAGAGCTACACACAGAGCTACACACAGAGCTACACAGAGAGCTACATAGAGCTACACACAGAGCTACACACAGAGCTCCACACAGAGCTACACAGAGAGCTACATAGAGCTACACACAGAGCTACACACAGAGCTCCACACAGAGCTACACAGAGAGCTACACAGAGAGCTACATAGAGAGCTACACACAGAGCTACACACAGAGCTACACAGAGCTACACACAGAGCTACACACAGAGCTACACACAGAGCTACATAGAGCAGAGACAATTAAGTTCTCTCGTCGGCTGTATTGTCCTTGACAAAGCGCACCCACATATTCCCCTCTTTTTTTTGTCACAGAATAACAATCTCTACCTCCTTTTTGGAAATGTGTGTTGATAACCACCTATTTAGAAACAATTATCTTCTGCTACAAATAACCCAAGGAAGTTGTGATCAGAGGGAAAGTGTAAGGTAAACCATACTGATGTCTTCAAAATGTGTGGTGAACCAAGAGGAGTTCAACTTTAGTTTGCTATTCCCACCAGACTGGGAGTAACCAAGCGTAATAATCACACATAATGGGAACAATATCATGCTGTTTAAAAATGGCACCCATTATAATACAGTCTCTGACAAAAGTCAATTAAAATAATTGTGTATTAACTCATTATACTGCACACAAATGTCTGTGCAGTATTTGGTGAATCAGATGAGAAAGCTCCGTGAGTATGACAGACTGGAGGTGCAGGAAAGGCTGGAAACAACATTTTATCAAATAAAACTATATTTATCACATTTAATCTGAAAAAAATGGGTGTTTCAACTTCAGGTACAAAGCATTTTGTACTTGGTTTAAATTGAGAAAATCTGAACCACTGAGCACTTACCACCCAATAGGAAACACCCACTGAAGGAAGGTGACAGACACAGCTTGCTGGTGGGCTTCCCTCCATGACAATCTTACCACTTGGACAGATTTCAAATCCACTTGACACCCGGGAGAGAGATGCTAGTGACGAGCAAGACATGAAATGAGCCTCTCAAATTGGGTGGGCTGTTAGGACCAAATGTGATTCTCAGAAAACAATTCTGAGGAACATTATGCATCAAAGACATGGCCGGTGGGAGCCAGCTTTGTCTTTGTGGCCTGTTTTCCCTCACATTTTCATCTCCATTTGTCTTGCTCTGTTAATCCAGGAATAGTCTGTGTGAGAGAGATGCATTGAACTGAGATCAATGGATCCCTCCCCACAGCATTGGCTGCCATTTCTCTGCAAGATGAAGGACCAACAGGTCATCAGTGTCATTAGCATAAACAAACAAAGCCACGGCACCATGCAGGAGAGGCATCAATCAGAGGAAAACAAAACTAAGCCCTTATTGTGATGCCTGTGCAACCGCCAGACATTACATTTTCCTAGGCAGTTGTTTATTTTTATTTTCGTTTTTCCCCCCCATCCTCTATTTCCAGAGGTTTTATAAATCATATCCACAATGAGATCGACCCTGCAAGTATAGCTGTTTGGCTCTGCAGCAGAATACATTATCATTGGGAACAGATTCTAGATATTTTGAGAAAACATTAGCGATGTCTTTCTTGCCAATAGCCTCATTATTCATCTCTAATAGGGAAAATCATAGTTTTTGCTCGAGGACAAACATAGAAGACATCCGAAGGTTAGTAAAACCTGAACACATCTGACAACACTGTGACTTCAATACAGGTAAGTGTTGCAGAGTGGTGTGGATTCATTTTAACAACAGTGTTTATGTGTGTGTGTGTTGACATATGCATGCACACACAAGCTTGAGAGAGACATCATGCGAGAGCCAGGGCAAGTGTGATCTACTGCAAAAATATCATTATTTAGCGTGATTACCACAGCAATTCTGCTCCAAATGAGACTGTTCAAAGCCATCATGTCCAAGGCCATTTTCAAGGCTTTTCCAGTGGACTGGGTTCTTATCTAGCTTTCGTAAAACAGGTGCTAATCCTGCAAACCGCAGGAGTCATGCTCCATCCCTGATTTGACGCCAGTATAAGACACGTCAGCTCCCATACCTGATCAATGCTCTAATCACTGCCCAGAGGGCACGGGCGCTGTAGGAACCAAGACCACAAGCTCGCAAATTAGCAACGTTTCTCCAGTAGCCAATACATTGTTAAGAATAGCCACTCTGACTTCATTATAGAAAGCCTGTTGCAGACAACCTCCAGTAGATGTGCTATGAAACATTGCAAACAGACCAAAGGCATATCATCGCATGCCCAGATACTGTATAGAGATTCAGCCAAGCGGACACACCTTCGGTAACGCCCGCCTGACTCAACCGCTGTGCAGAAGAAAATGGATGACGGATGTGTGTTTTCGCTGCTGATTGGTAAGGGTCCATGAAGCAGAGAGCTCAATACAGTCACACTGATCACTATGGATCGTCTAACGGCTGGGGCTACAGAGGGCTGATTTGTTTCATCTCTGTGTCATTTATTTCCTGCTGCTCCCAGAACAAACTCTCTATTCTCATCCTCCCTCCCTCCCTCTTCGCTTTCTGCCCACCCATTCAATTTTGTGACATCTTTGGACTTGGCACTCAGTCACCACGACTACCACCCTAAAGCAGTGGAAAGACGATGATTGAGTCCGAAATGTTGGTCAAACAAAGAGAAAGCCTTGCCAGTGGAACAGGTGTCGTTGCGTAGCTCGTCAGTAGAGCCTGCCCATGCTGGGATTCAAACCCAGGCCCTCTGACTCGTCACAAATGTCAAGAAACCACCTCCAGAAACCTTGTTTCAACCAGCTATACCACCCAAAAAAACTTGCTCTTCAATTGCGTGAGTGGGAGGTATTTATACCAAGTGAGTTTAACCAATTCAACTCAGTTACACCAGTGTGTTAATGATCCTCCATCATATCAGGAGCGTTTAAAGGTCTTTAGAACCACCGAAAATCTGTTCCACAGCTAGGCCGAGGATTCAGGCACAGACCTGCCAACCATGGTGGGATCCATACTGTAGCCAGCCAACGCCAGCCAATACTCCAGCCAGCAAACCAATACTCCAGCCAGCCAGCTCAGGCAAAAGCCCATATCTCCAGAGGGGAAAACTGGACAAGGCCACGTCGAGCATCACTCACCATCTGATTGGACTGTGGGAGTGATTAATGGAGAGGCATGGAGCAGCCACAGATAAGATTAGACCTTCACAGGTGATGAAGGACGGGGCCTGGGGCCAGAGAGGGCGGGGCTGTGGACAAAAACACTGCTACTAAATGGATTGGAATGCAGTCGTTTAAGTCAATGAGAATACATCTCTTTATGTAAAAAAAATAATTTAAAAAAATAAAACTTGGAAATATTGTTGCATATGCAGAACAAAAGTTGAATATTTATATCCAGCCATGAGCAACGAAGGAGCTGCCAGGTCACCTAATCTAGATTCTCACAGCCTTGGCAGTACATCAGACCCACAAACACATCCAATCGAGTTCTGTCAGACAGAGCAGCAGAGCCCGGAGATAGAGGACCAAGCACCTGCACCTCAGTACCCCACCAATCAGGTCAATATTGTACTTGCAATAGTTCATGACAGAGCAATTAGAACTTCTAACAACCAGACTTCAGAATGTATTCATGTAGTGAGGCTGGCGATGGAGACAGTGTGAGTCTTACTTCAGGAGTTTCCAACAACAGCAGGAATGGCTACTTGCGATTCGCTTTAAATTTCACCCACAGACTGTCTGCAGTCTAGGATAAGTATGTAAGGTAGGGAAGAATTAAGTCATTTGTAAAGTTCTTGAGGGCACTCGGGGTATGGGTGGGGTTTGCAACACAAGTGTATAACACATCATAGCCTACGCATAAAACGTGTGAAATAACATTACCATCTAATTTCTGAATTTGAGGGGTGAGTTTGTCGTAAGTGAATCTTGTAACTAAATGGATTTTCAATAGGCAGAGCAATGGATGATTTGAAGATAAAACACAGGAGCTACAGAAGGGCAGCAAAGTGCAGGTGCACCTGTAATTCGGACAAAGCACCACTGAACTCATAAAAGACACAGCAGTTTTTGTTCAAGGCAGCCGACTCTGCTTTGGCAGACTGTCAGCGTTTTCATGGCATTAACAGGCAAAGTCCAAGAGGGTAGAGAAGTGCTGACATTTTTCTAAGACCAGCAAATAAGAGTTAAATGATGATAAAGACAGGTGCTAGGTTCGAGGCATCCCCCAGGAGGCAACTTCATCCAAGTCTTCTCATCTTTTTGATGTTACTTCCGAACCCAGCCTGTATTGTTTATGTACTTATCTTACTACAGTTCTGTATCCGGAGGAGAGGAGGGGGTGGAGGAGAGAGGAGGGGGTGGAGGAGAGAGGAGGGGTGGAGGAGAGAGGAGGAGTGGAGGAGAGAGGAGGGGTGGAGGAGAGAGAGGGGGTGGAGGAGAGAGGAGGGGTGGAGGAGAGAGGAGGGGTGGAGGAGAGAGGAGGAGTGGAGGAGAGAGGAGGGGTAGAGGAGAGAAGAGGAGTGGAGGAGAGAGGAGGGGTGGAGGAGAGAGGAGGGGTGGAGGAGATAGGAAGGGTGGAGGAGAGAGGAGTAGAGGAGAGAGGAGGGGTGGAGGAGAGAGGAGGGGTGGAGGAGAGAGAAGGAGTGGACAGAGGAGGGGTGGAGGAGAGAGGAGGAGTGGAGGAGAGAGGAGGGGTGGAGGAGAGAGGAGGGGTGGAGGAGAGAGGAAGAGTGGGGGAGAGAGGAGGGGTGGAGGAGAGAGGAGGAGTGGAGGAGAGAGGAGGGGTGGAGGAGAGAGGAGGGGTGGAGGAGAGAGGAGGGGTAGAGGAGAGAAGAGGAGTGGAGGAGAGAGGAGGGGTGGAGGAGAGAGGAGGGGTGGAGGAGATAGGAAGGGTGGAGGAGAGAGGAGTAGAGGAGAGAGGAGGGGTGGAGGAGAGAGGAGGGGTGGAGGAGAGAGGAGGGGTGGAGGAGAGAGGAAGAGTGGAGGAGAGAGGAGGGGTGGAGGAGAGAGGAGGAGTGGAGGAGAGAGAAGGGGTGGAGGAGAGAGGAGGGGTGGAGGAGAGAGGAGGGGTGAAGGAGAGAGAAGGAGTGGACAGAGGAGGGGTGGAGGAGAGAGGAGGAGTGGAGGAGAGAGGAGGGGTGGAGGAGAGAGGAGGGGTGGAGGAGAGAGGAAGAATGGAGGAGAGAGGAGGGGTGGAGGAGAGAGGAGGAGTGGAGGAGAGAGGAGGGGTGGAGGAGAGAGGAGGGGTGGAGGAGAGAGGAGGAGTGGAGGAGAGAGGAGGAGTGGAGGAATGAATAGGAGTGGAGGAGAAAGGAGGGGTGGAAGGAGCTGGGTTTGTTGCTACCACAGATCTGAGACACAGATGATTGATTGCAGTATGGATTAGGCTTGGTCCTCATTGATACATGTTAAGATAAGACTGGGTCCTGAGGAGCATCCCTGAAACAAGCCATGATTACAATAATTACTGCCCACCTAGGGCCAAAGAGCAGCTCCTACCATAGCATTCAACCCTGCTGTGTGCTTATCTAATTAAAGCAGCCCTTCATTGGTGTAATTTTGTGTTTTTTGTTCAATTGTAAGTGTAAAGCAGGTCACTAGACTGACAGGGGTCCCAGTGTGTTGGGTTCCGCTACTGTGCACTTGCAATACATTAGAACTAGTGATCACTCTCAAATGAAAGCAATTAGTCAAATGTCAGGTTGCGTTCACACTCTCGCTGTGGCTTGCTGACAAAGTAGCTCAGAGGTAAGTCCAAAGATTAATGGCTGTGGGATTCCATTGAGTCGTCCGCTTGAAAAGAATGAGTGGAAATAAACAAAAATTAATTATTACTTCAGTTCCTTCCCTTAAGAACCTTCCATAATGAGGCATTGAGCACAGACATGTGGGAACAGTCAGAGGAATCGACCTGCTCCAAGTCTCATGCAGCCACAGCCAAAACAACAACTCTCAACACTATTACATCACACTTTTATATAAACTGCAACAAACGCTTAAATAGTAATAACCATAATGCATCTTTACACATTATCATTTCATAACATTTTCCTTATAACACTTTTCCCACTAATTAGCAGGACCTGTTTTGGTTGTTTTAATGAAGCCTGTTTTAATGAAGGCTTTAAATGTAAGAGGGGACAAGTAAGGAGAAAGGGCAGTTGTGCTCAACCTTTGTAAATATATATATATATTTCCTTCACTGAAGCATGTAAATAATTAATTATAGGTAACCTTTTTTAAACTTTCTGCCTCGTTCTGTTTTTAACCTCTTGAAGTACACAAAAGCCACCTCAGGGAAAGTGCATTCAGCTGGCAGGTCTAAGTTATTGTGCCTTGGCACACTGTCAAATGCGTGGACTGGAAACGTGGTCAATCAATGCTCCCTTTTGCTTATGTTCCTGGGCGTACAGGCCCAGTGTGATGCACCTATAAAACACAGCCTTTAAATGCCTGTGTGGGGCTGCCCTGCGTGGTCTGGGGTTTGGCAGGGGCCTGTGCCACCCCGAGTGTTCAAACAGGGCTTTAAGAGCATGTCAGGTGTAAATCTCCCAGCTGACTGACTGATCTCCCATGTCTCCAGGCCAGATTTACCACTCTGACACAAAACCACAGGAGGACTAAAGACCAGCTGATGCCAAGTCCACCAAGCGATCAGATCAATATTATTTTACGTGCAACAGACACTTAACAGGCAAGGATCGGATCCCTCACAAGACTTACAATCGTTCAGTTCTACTTAAGGTACAATATAGGCCTTGTTAAGACTCGAATATGTTTGAGCTTGAAACAACTTGAAACAATGCTGGGGACAGTTTATAGTGTCACTTAAAACCTAGACTCCCCTATGAATGTGTTCCACAAAACTGTCAGTGGCAGTTTGCAAGACAAAAGGATAATATTTCATTCTGTGGGCATCCCCGCACATAAACAAAAAAGTACAAAAAGTCAACCAGTCAAAGTCTGACACTCAAGCATTGGCAAGGTCAACACAAACAGCAGCACAAAGCTGACACTGAACTTTCTTAATGCTTTCTTGCAAGTACAAAAGATGGTCTGTTGCTATACATAAATTCCATGTCAAACTGTTCTCTATTCGGTCAAATATTATCACAGGAAATTGGAGCTTCTATTTCCTTCACTGTATAATCTTGTTTTTATCTACAAAATGATGTTCCTCTTTCTATTACAAATGCTCTTTGTCACTCGAGTTAGTGCCCTATCTTGTACCTATTTTGGACTTAATCAGAGTTCATTCTGCTATCACAGGAACAGGAAACAGTGGCCAGCACTACATCTGACCTCGTCTCCCAATACTGTTCATGTACCTTCTCTCATTCATTCACTGGACTATTGAAAGGAAAGTAGAGACCATTACCGGCTATTTCCCTAAGGTCTGATCCCTATAACACACTGTTTTTAGAGAGTGTGAGAAAGGTACTTTGCAGGGTTGAAGAATACATTTCTGGTTAATTAATCCCATTTCTTACTTTAGCTATTAAAAGTCAATGGTCTGTTTAACAACTTTCTGCGACACTAAACGGGCAATTAGTCACAGGCTAATCATTTCTCATACATTTTATGGATATGTCCAGGGCGGTGTGGACTCCCTGGAGGGGGATCTCACTGGTCACTCCACTTTAATCCCCGCCCCCTTCCCACCCGCGCACATCTCCGAAAGGATTAAGTCATTTCCTTCAAGGCGCCTCACTTCCTCCTCAGCAACTTTATCATTAGCCATGTCATGCTCTATGATCAGATACCCACTCCCTGACAGTCCACTCCCCCAGCCCAGACACCCCTGTCCTATAGCAGCAGGGAGAAATGCGCAGCCCCTTACCTCATAGTGAACTGCAGCCAGCGGCAGAGCAATGGGAAACTGAAGTTCATCCCCTCCAACAGGCTAGAGAGGAAAAACACACAAAGAGAAGAGAGAGGCAGAGCAGGCTCAGGCACGATCTGCCAGGGCAGGCTTCCAAGCTCTCTGTCTCGCTTTCTCCATCCCAGCTGTTTCGGACGGCCATTTCTGTAGCGGGATCCAGATTTTCTGACATTTTATTTAAACGGCAGAGAAATTAAGACCACTTAAATGGAGAAGGGACGCCCACTACCCAGGTGTAAATAGAATTTCAATGAGAGATCTCCGTTTTCAAAATAAGCGCAGCTGTTTATTGACACTGCCAGCATTCTGAATCCTGACTCAACACACAGTCGTGGTCACCCTGTTCCTCAAGTACACAAGAAAGTAATTAGTCCAATATGGAGCGAGAGAGAATGTGTTTTTATGGATCCCTAGTAACATGCTTTATCCACCCACAGAACCAGTGGCTATAAACGAAATCAATTAAACACTCGAATTTGTTCACAGCCAATTCTGGGATCCATCTGAGAAAATAAAATCTTCTAAGCATTCTAAATTCGGAGCCTCCATGTGAAACAACATTAGTATCTTCTCTTCATAATTTGTTTTTTTTTCCCTCACGTCTTTTAATCAAGCACTCCCTATGTCCTCTGAATGAGTTTAGACATGTTTTTTTGTCCTTCACAGAGCCGTAATGAGTTTGGAAGGGTTGCTCTGACTCACAGCCCATTAATGTGAATCCTCTACCTAGACTGGAGCAATGTCATCAGTTGCAGTTGATGAAATCTTCTCCTGGGCAGCCGGGGCGCCCATCCTATTTCATCGGTAATCAGACCCTGGTTTCCAAGGGGTCAACGAACAGTGCTCCCTATGTTAAATTTCCATGAGCTATTCACTGTCAATAACCAAACTGGTGGAGATCATCTCAACCAGTCCATGTCATTATGCTAACTAATGCAAAATCAATTTAACATATCAATCAGTCTTGAACAAGCCTCCGCCTCGGACCCGGCACAGGACCATTAACCCCTCGAACGCCGAGGTCACCTCCGAGTGCATCACACAGCATCTTTCTCATGCGTTCGCCCTCTCCGGGGGGGGGGGGGGGGGGGGGGCGTTATTCAGCTGCGTTACATCACAAGCGAGAGAGGCAGCTGCAGGAAGCGTGCGCTGGGCGGATCGGGAGCCCCTTGTCCACTTCATCTTTCGCCGTCCCCCCCGCCGGCTCCCTCCTTCCTGTTTGGTTTGCAGTACGGCAGTGATCATGGATGTACCAGAACAACAAAGTCACAAAGGTCACACACGTGCTCTCTGACTGATTGCTTGCAACGGTGTCAATCATAACAACCTGCCCATCATTAACCTTTCTACACACTGTGTCGACTGTGTTGTGAGTTTTACACACACAGATCTTTGTCGGCCATTAGTGTTGCCCTGAATCCACAATGCTGCATCATGGGTCAAGGCTCTGACAGAAACAATAGAGACACTTTTTACTGATCCTACTGGAGAGAAGAAGAAGAAATGCATTTACTGTTGAGAGAGATGAAGAGGCAGAGGTAGTGAAGGAGTAAGACAATGATGAAAAGGGACAGAAAGAGAGAATGGGAGGGGGGTGAAGAGAGAGAGAGAGAGAGAGAGAGAGAGAGAGAGAGAGAGAGAGAGAGAGAGAGAGAGAGAGAAAGAGAGAGAGAGAGAGAGAGGGGGGGGGGGGGGAGGAAGAAAGAGAGAGAGAGAAATAACCCGTCGAGAGAAATTTCTGAATTCAGTTGAACATAGTGCTTAGAGTCCCTAGAGGACAGTGGAAGCAGGGAACAACATTGGACATATTCATGAACCCATTTCACATTCAGATATTTTAGAAAACAGAGACCTTTTTCTCTTGAAGAAGCCCGGTTCAAAAGTGTGCCGTTTCTCCCCTGATCCTGAGAATGATTGCATGTAACCTCTTACCTCAAAACACCGCCGCACCCTCTTGAAAGGACCGGCAGCCATTTTAAAAGTCTGACGCGACTCAAATCGCCACCATGTCCCTATCCCTGGTTCCTTTCTCTTACATACAAACTGGGAAATATGCGCCACAGACTGAGTCGCAGCAGCACATTAGCTCCGCTCCCCAGGGGGCTGCCATCTTCCTGACGCCGAAGATTACAAGTCATCACTGTCCAGCCTGTTAATGTGAACGTTATTTATCCGTGGTATTTTTAGCAACCATTCCAGTTGCAGTTCTATGGGCATATGTGAAGCCCTATGTGACACGGCTTGTAAAAAGGGTTACACAAATAAAATTAGATTTGTTGATTTGATTCCATCATCCATGTGACGCACACTGAAAGTGCCCCACATTCTAGAGTATGTGGCTGTGTTTCTCAAGCAGGCCTATTCATATCCTAGAGTGGGATTAGGAGGCTGTTTCGGGGGGATGATACACATTCTAATCACCAGCCTTCCGCTTCCTTTATCACAGGCCGGATCAGTTCTCTGGCTGTTCAGCTACAGTCACGTTGACGATACAATGGTACACAATATTCCCACTCGGTCCCCTGGCACTGTCAGAAAAATGGTTGGGCGATGATGTTTGAGGATATGAGAATTCAGAAGTTAACAATGAAAACTTTTGACAGTCAAATCTGAGATTCTGGAATTCCAACAAATTCATGAGCTTCTGCGATGTTCTATTTTGTTTTGCTCCCAGATGATCTGTTTGATCACAGCAGAGACTGAAGGCACATTTTATTAATGGCCCAGGAACATTATCGCAGCGCCTGCCTGTTTATTGCTCTACAAGGTTCCTGTGTTGTTGTTAATCCTCTTGCCTTTAATTAACGTAACACAAATTCTTAATGGTTCCTTCTTATCTTTATTATCGTGTCTTAAATCCCTTTAGCCGCCGAGAAGCTTGCATAATCGCAAGGAAATGGATTGTGATTGTACATGTCATCTGGCCTTTCTCTTCCTCCACCAGCTGCAGCAGTGTAAGCCAATAATTAAAGATGCAGAGAGAATTAAACATTTTGTTTGACTTTCAGATTGAAGCAAGAACAATGCACCATGAGATAAAACCCGCATGGGACATTTGCCTCAGGTGATTTTGTTAGTAATATCAGACAATGGTTCCAACACATTAGCACCACAGAGCAATGACTGTACCATGGGCAAGTCCGTTCTGGTGTGTGTAAATGTACGAGAAGGGTCAGGCTGATATAATAATACAAATTTAAAGATAACGTTGTCAACAAAGTTGTCAACTTACAGAAAAAAAGCTGTAACCACTCTGAACAGATCCAAATATCAGTCACAATGGCAATATTTTTGGTAGCATACACTGTACAATGCCAGAGGAAGCGAGCTTCCAGTCGAGCTCGCTCCTGTCAGAAAACATTAATAACAAATTTTAGAATCTGTGCATCTGAATACAGATCTCAGCCCCTATTTTTACTTTTCATGGCTCTGAAACCAAAATTACATAAATGTTGAATTAAAGTCACATTGAATTGACATTGACATGAAATTGCCGTACATCGACACATCAAGTAATTGTAAAAATTGCCAGAAGCTCTTTAGAGTGGCCAGTACTGTGGCCTTTAAGTGATGTCAAAGATCTCAACAAAAGATTCAATTACACTAACCGGGGTAGTGCAGTCTCATGGTTATGTGTAGAATGCTAACTAGAATTATATTCATAATACATAACATTCTCAAAATCAGAACTGACTGTTAAACACTCTCACACACAAACACAATCCCACAAGAAGTTAAAACCACATAAAAGATGATCAGTTGTTTCTATACAGCTCATGTACAGCCGATCCATGACAGGCTGTAAATAGCAATACAGTAAATGCATGAATGAACCCATACATGATTGATTTACTATATTATAGTTAGCTGAGTGTAGTTGGTAATATTTCACATTCTTTGCTGTGTGCAGAAAACCATAAATATTAAACTGGAGGCTGACAACAGTGGGAGGGTCAGAATCTAGGGCTCTTCAGTCTGAACATGTACAGCCACTATGCTAAATGTGTGATAAACAATACCTTAAAGATATATTCATGTTTATTGTATGGTAACTGTATAGAAATACATTATCCTGTCAGCATGTGCTGCCTGCATTTTACAAGAACTGTATAGATCATCTACCTTGTGTTTGTTGTTCAGTATGTCTCTTTGCGTTTTCTGATCCATAGAAGTCAGTGTACAGACAACACAGACCAGTCTCTCCCACTATTACCAGTGCATGGCCCTGCAGCATGTTCTGTGGAAGACCATTAGGTTCCTAGAATATTTTTGGCGGTTAAGCATATGGTTGGTGGTTTAATATGTAAATGTATGTGTGTGTGTGTGTAGGTGTACCTAGGTACACTGGATTGCATGGTGTGATTTTCAGTATCAGCGCATTGTGAAAAGAGCATAAGTTGGATAGAGTGTGGGGTGTAAGTGTGTGTGTGTGTGTGTGTGTTTGTGCATGTGAATGTGTGTTATGCTCACACCTCATGCCATCGGGAGCCCTGGCTGATGTTAAGTTGTGAGCAACAAAGCAATTATAATTGATTAAACGCTGCCTTGTCATTTTTATCCTGTTGAGAATACTAATGAAATTCATTTACAAAAAAACATACTTCGTAAGAGTCCAAATGCATAACAAAACGTCTGGGAGACAATGGAATCAGCTCGTTCACGACATGTCTCAGCTGATGCGTGTTTTGGTGTGTGAGGGAGGCAGGATGCGTGATTTGAAGAGTTTTTCCCTTCCCAGCGACACTGGGAAGTGAGTGTGTTTGATGATACAGTGTGCTACAGTGAGCTGCAAAGATGTGAACCGCAAAACATCTTTGTACTGCACACATCTCTGACTTGGTATTGTCTATTCACAATGCTCACCAGCTTTGTTATGAGTTATAATGTACTATAGATCCAATTGAATAGATACATTGTTGATGCTTTTTAATTATTTTTAATGTTTACAGTTTTTCTTCAGTTTTGTACTTTGAAAAAATATGTATTTTCACCCGATTTTCACAATAAATTACACAGAATAAAATGAATTATTACACCACAGCTAAGTGTGGCCTTTCCAGGAAAATTATGTGAACAAGTATCAAACTATCATCTTTTTTATTTTTTCATGCTAATCTTCTGAATAGAGACAGATCACTTTCAACATTTAAGTCCAAAATCGTCGATAGGCTTTTGACTCCAATTTAGCATGGCGAGCTCAAATCTATATTTGCTCTATATAACTGAGTTATGGATCCTAACACAGTTAGGAGGCTTTACTGTAAACAGTGCCCTGAACATGA
The DNA here is from genome assembly GCF_963692335.1 of Osmerus eperlanus. Lineage (NCBI taxonomy): Eukaryota > Metazoa > Chordata > Actinopteri > Osmeriformes > Osmeridae > Osmerus > Osmerus eperlanus. The sequence continues at coordinate 4,075,807 of NC_085027.1, forward strand.
TCGCTGGAGTTAATTGTGTTTTCTTCCCATCTCCACCGTGTGTCGGTGGAGGCAGGACGGCGTGAGGAATGTTCAGCATCAGATAGGGCCGCTTCAGCAGGGGGGGATGATGTTTACCCGCTTTCCCAGCCCTGCTCACCTTTCAGCTACAGCCTCTGGGGGCTTAGACGAAAGCAGACAGGGGCTTGGAACATACAAACATCTCAAATGAATGCCTATGAAGTGCTGCACGCGTAGATTTGTTTTCAGTTCAGCTAAATTACAATGATGTCACTTTCTTTGATTTCCTGCCTGCCAACCCTTGTTTTCATGGCTGCTTTGATGGGTTTAACATTATTCAAAAGTAAGGCCTCCTGCAAAACAGAGCATTGATCGTGCCTCACAAGATGATATATGACTCGGTTTATGGTTTATTAATTACCAAACACAGGTCTGCACTGCACTCTCTTTCCTTAATGGTGACACCCGCTCCACATCTCATTGGACAGCTTTTTATGAAAACACCGATACATGGAAACTTGTATAAATTGAGTTATACGTTGAGGGCTGGATAAGGCCCATATTGTATGGTTCACTGGCTTCATTTAACTTTTACTCATGCACCATCAAGTGGAATTAGCTTCCTTTTAGCCAAAGCAGCAAGATCAATTTTCTGTGATAGGCGCTGCACAGGAAGTCAATAAAAGGTATTGTATTACATGTCGACAATGATGAGGTAAACAGTCCGAAGAGATCACATGGGGTGAAACACATGCCTACCTCAGAGGCCTTGCTTTGAGTCTGCCGTCTGCTATGGGAGAGATGGTGGAATGAGCACTAACTCTACGGAGTGGAACAGGAGGGTTCAGTATTCAGATGAATGAGCTGCTCCAGAACTTCCATTTAAGTGCACAAGAGCTTTCTCGTCACTTAATCCTCCAGTACAGTCTCTTCGTGGGGGACTTTGTTGTACTGTGTGTGGAGTATGACTGCATCCCAAGACTCTGATCCACCCAGGCCTTCATTCAATTCTTAATTATTCAATTGAACCACCAGCTGGTGACCAGAACATTTCCAACCGCATCTATCGAGCCAATTTATTATGCATAACAAGCTGAAATGGTAAATTATATTAACCAATGTCAACTCAAATGTGCATTAGTAGACTTTTCCATGATACTAATTAGAACCAGTGTAAAATACACATCCTATTAAAAAAAACAGTCTACATCTGTGAGGGCTCGACTTGTAATGTCGCTATATAAATACATATGCTTAGGAGCACTGGCATAATGAAATTACAGACACAGTGACTATTTCTGGCCTAACTCCAGTGATAGCGGAGACAAATGAAACCATTAGAGCCACCCATGCAGGCTCTCCCACACTTTTCACCCTTCGCTGGAGACAGTCAGAGGGTGGGCTGCCATACACCCCGCCCCACTACTGAGAGCATGCCACGCCAGGGGAAAACGGACTTTTCACAAATTCTATTTAGTCCTTTCACACTGGATCATACTCAGCCCCAACCCCCCCCGACCCCCACCCCATAACCCATTTCTAGGTCCTTTCTGGTTACTGGATGATAGCAGACTTAAATATATATATATAAATATATATCAAACTTTATTTGAAATGGAATTGGAGGAGAGAATGAGATTATTAGAAGCCGAGGTCCTGCTGTTATGCTAAAAGAACGCTCCCTGTGCTTGGTCCATTTTCACGTTGTAATGAGATGTTGTACATACTGTGAACAATCTCTGTACCAGGTACTATTGTAGGCCTGAAGGAAGAACTGACTAAATAGACCAGAGATATTTTGTTATACATACAATTAAACACACTGTACTGTAAGGTAGTCTATCTAAGAAAAGTAGCCCAGGATGGTGCCATGCATTCCTTGACCAGGATTGCAATCCAAATACTGACAGAGGATCATCAGAGTTGAGCTACTGGACATCAGCAACCTGAACCCTGCACGCACCAGAGTCCTCTCCATCACCGAGGACACCACCCACCCTGGCACGGTGACAGACTCCAGAGTCCTCTCCATCACCGAGGACACCACCCACCCTGGCACGGTGACAGACTCCAGAGTCCTCTCCATCACCGAGGACACCACCCACCCTGGCACGGTGACAGACTCCAGAGTCCTCTCCATCACCGAGGACACCACCCACCCTGGCACGGTGACAGACTCCAGAGTCCTCTCCATCACCGAGGACACCACCCACCCTGGCACGGTGACAGACTCCAGAGTCCTCTCCATCACCGAGGACACCACCCACCCTGGCACGGTGACAGACTCCAGAGTCCTCTCCATCACCGAGGACACCACCCACCCTGGCACGGTGACAGACTCCAGAGTCCTCTCCATCACCGAGGACACCACCCACCCTGGCACGGTGACAGACTCCAGAGTCCTCTCCATTACCGAGGACACCACCCACCCTGGCACGGTGACAGACTCCAGAGTCCTCTCCATCACCGAGGACACCACCCACCCTGGCACGGTGACAGACTCCAGAGTCCTCTCCATCACCGAGGACACCACCCACCCTGGCACGGTGACAGACTCCAGAGTCCTCTCCATCACCGAGGACACCACCCACCCTGGCACGGTGACAGACTCCAGAGTCCTCTCCATCACCGAGGACACCACCCACCCTGGCACGGTGACAGACTCCAGAGTCCTCTCCATTACCGAGGACACCACCCACCCTGGCACGGTGACAGACTCCAGAGTCCTCTCCATCACCGAGGACACCACCCACCCTGGCACGGTGACAGACTCCAGATGGTGGAGCCTCATGACAAGAACGAACTGGTTTCACAGCATCTTATTCCCCTAAGGAAGTGTGCATGTTCAACACCCCCACCTCATCATTGTTGGGTCTATTTGCCTCCCCTCCCTGTCTGTCTGGACAACCTGGACCCTCCCGGCTCCATCCCACCCCCACAACTGCCAGCACTTGTGACTTTCTTTACAGAAAGTGCCTTGGACACTAATCAGTGCTCTGGAAATTGCAACTGAAATAATATTTACACATTGTTTCATACAGGCTTTAGATGCTTTTTCATGTTAATTTTCTTTTAATAATAATGTTTTATTTAATAATTTATAAGAACTAGTGCAGCACCCATTGGCACCGCTGTTTGTGTCAAATGCAAGTATGGTGGCCGTTGGCGGATTCCATGATTCATGTCTTAGTTGCAGCTCAGTGCGTTTATATACATTTCACGCAAGATCTATGGTGCTAAGGTTAAACTGCTAGGAATCAGAGGATCACGACCAACAATTCCAATATGCCTGTACTTGTTAAGAATGGCAAATATACTTTAAACTTGAAAGCTTGAGGAATAGCTATATCTTAGTGGTAGAGAATATGACTGCAGATCAAAAGATTACAGGTCCAAATCCTAACCTGTATGTTACTTTGGATTAAAGTATATGCTAAATTAATATACTGTTAATTTAGCAGATATTTGGAAGTTTGTTACATTAGTAACCCATTACTGATACCTGATGCTGACTGGAAAGTGTTCTGACACCAAGATTTTGATTTTTCATAGGTCATAAATCAAATGTTTTCCTTTAATGACAGAGAAAGAGTATTCACAAAATGACACATTCTCTGAAGAAATTCAATCAAGTTTGGAGAGATATTCTACTGCATTTCTTGCCCTTCTGAACTCTTTTTCAAACTCATGAAGGGATTGCCTCTTCCTTTGATGAGTTTTCAATGAAATACTTGTAATTGTTTCATTTGGGGTGCTTCAGCAGCTGTCATCTTGAAAGAGCCATTTGATTGTCTGTAAATCATTAAAAGACGTAGTCTATGCTGGCCATGAGACTGCACAGTGGGGAGCATTTTTTATCGGGGTCAAAGGCACAAAAAAAAGGGTCTGACGAACAGCCTTTGGGGAAATGTAGAAGAAAATGAGTTTAAACGGTACCAGCTGTTTGTTTCCAGATCATCTTTTTCAATGGCGTCGGAAATTCTGGTTGTAGGCTTCCATTGCAATTGATACGAGGTCACCTCTGCTCTACTTGGATAAGCGGTTGTGATTGGAGTCTTAGCCGTTTGACAGGAGACCCAGATCACAGATTCACAAGGCTGCACAGCCAGGCTTCCTTAACCTGGGGCACCCAGTCATGTCTGCTTCCCTGTGGTGATCACCAACAGATGGATAGAAAACCAAACAGCAAATAAAGGAAATGTAGTTAAGTGGTATACACCGACAAGACTGGGCCCCAACCAAGCAAAACAGTCAATTCTGGTGGGAGCCAAGCTTGGCATATGTTGTTTCTATGTCAGACTGTTGCAGAAGCGTGAATGTGCCACGACCCCCAATGCCTCTTATCCTGCAAACAGGCTGGAATCTCAGAGTCGAGGCGGTGTCTGGCTGGGGAGCTTCCTGCCATCATCTCTCTGGCACGCTGACAGTGACTCCTATGCTCTCTGCATAATTTACCCTCTCAAAGTCATTTAATTCACCTTTAACCGAAAAAGATGGTCTACTCCTCTATACTATAGATGAAATACCTGTGTCAACAATTTTTTATATAATTTCTTTATTTTGTATTATATTTTGTAATGTCAACCTATTTCTTTTTTTTCTTTTTATTTCCTGTTCTTGCCTGTAGCAATGCAGCAATTTCCCCTTGGGGGATCCGTAAAGTACCTACTGTACTACTACTATTACTACAACTATATTCATAAAGAATAAAGACAAAAGGCTATTGTTGGATTCAGTTCACAATGACACGCCAATAGGACCAACAGGCCCAGCACATTATATCAGTCATTTGTCCATCATTTATATGTTCCAGTGGAGTTTGAAAGATCCAAATCACTGAGGTACACTGCCATCCACCCCCTCGACTTTAAACAAATGCAGGTGAAAAGCTGTTTATCTGAGCACATACCTCAAGTGAGCAGTGGCATTTAGTCTCGACACTGAGGGCTTTCAGACGAGAGAAAGTCTCATCTTGAATCTATACTCAGCAGGCATCTTAAGTTAGCGAGGAGAGCTACGGAAGGGCTTGGTAGTGGTGGTGGATACGTGGCGAGCATGAGGCCCAGGATTCAGGGGAAAGTATGTGGTAAAACATCACTAAGCACCCTAACTGTCTTACAGGGATGATTTGCTGGAAGGGCAGCCTGGTAAAGAAGCCGTCGTCCTCCAAAGCTGTACAGCGGCACAGTAACACATTTGCTGCCTGCTAATCTCAGAAAGGAGGCCAGAGGAGACCGAAGTAGACTACATAGCACAACCTAACCACGGTGATTTAATGTACACTGCACCGAAATAATTGACTGCAATAACATGAACCACACAAAATACACACATTTTTGATGGATGAGGAAAGGGTATCTAACCCTAACCCCAATCGTATTACCTTGTAGCAGTGCATGTGTTTGACCTGTTTACGAAGGAGTAGAATAATAGATGTTTGCTAAATCTGACAAAGAAACTATTTAATTGGAATAATCAATATTCATTCCCATACATTACGTCATGCTTAAAAATGACATCTCCCTTCCCTGCCATCTCTCTAGATGTCGAAAGAATTTAGAAGTGCTGATTTTGCAGTTTATCCACCTATTTTTGGATTGAATACAGAGCCAGCATTAAAAAATGTATGCGGTTCAAGGTAGGTGCTAGGATGAATGTAGAAGCAGAAAGGCAGAACAAGGGTGGTGTGAGGCTGCTTGTTTGTGAGGAGTGAACCAGGTCCGGGGTAAGATTATTTTTACCAAGCAACCCGGCCTGCATTGCTGGCCCTGGTCATGGCCTTCAGTAGCCTAGCCAGATAAATAAATATGTGCATTACAGGCTCATAAATGATCACTGGGCTCCTTCACCCTTCTGTAGCTTTAGAAAAAAAGAACAATAAAGAAAAGACGACCCATGAATAAAACACAGGGAGAAACTTCAGCTCTGGGAGTTTATTAAATAGGATCTGAAGCATTTCTCCACATCACATAGACTTGGTGTACATTAAGATGGCCTAACCTAGTGTTAAAATCTGGAGCCCTACCCTAGGGCGCTGGGGGTACAGCAGCCTAAACAGAGGATAACGCCACTGGAATCTGTGTAGATGACAGCAAGGAGTGATTTTGTGTCGACGAGCTGGAGTAAAACTGGAAAACATTTCCACACAGGCTTTGAAGGTGCCTTATATGTGCCAAGCCAGAATGTTCCGAACAATAAATAACACCAATAAATGACGGTGAGGGAGGGAACATCTGCATAAACAATCTTGTCCTGCAACCACAGCGCTTTGTATTGGAGATCCGTACATCCCATCATATCATCGCCCCCCACCCCCGTCGCCACCAGCCCCAACCCAGCAACACCCCCGCACCCGCACACACACACTCGGAGACGCTTGACCATAAAATCCGATGTTCAATTGAGCATGTGGTATATTATCCTCGTTACATTTGCAGATTACCCACATTCAGGCGGTTCATGCTGGGGACAGGTGCATCCACGTCTATGGACTATTAACACATTTCCCCAGTGGATCTGCTGCTAATAATGATACCCCCCTTGCCCCCTCCTCTCCCCCTACCCCAAACACATAATACTATGTTGCCCAGGAGATCAGCATGTAGACTCTGTTTAGGCTTGCAAAGCTCTATGAGTTCAACACACAAGGACACAATGTGGCATGATTACACGCCAACGATTCATCCAGTTGATAAGGAAACGCTTAGATCTTGATGTGTGCCACTCGCTTATACACACAGTGCATTTGCACTTCGATGTGTACAGTGGAATGTTCTGGCATTTGCTTAACGTACTGTAAACTCTGAGGTCTTACAGGTTTTGCAGAGCATAGTAATTTGGTAGCTCAGGGAAACCATCCTTTTCGAACTCAGCAGTACCTCTTTCCACCTGTAGGGGTCCATTTGTTAAGCTTCACTGCAGGTATTTTCTGTGGTTTAGAAAAGCATTACCTACAGTTGATTACTAACACCTGCACATAAGGTAAAAGGCTCAAACAATATTTTCTTGTGTTTTTCCAACGGTTTGTACAAAGGTACCTATTTCAATCCAGTGCTGCTGTAGCTCTCTATTGCTTAACAGTTGTATGTTGAAAAGGAGCAGTTCTGTGCAGCATCAGTGACTGTACTAGCTGCATGATTGCACGTCTTGCATGCCATTGGATGTGAAGTGCACATTCGGAGTCACTGAGGACGCTCGAAGCCCCCGACCCTTCCCCTCCACCCTCTCTCATGCAAAACCAAGGTGTGCCCATTCTGAGATCTCTTCCCCACACAGAACCAGACCCGTGGCAAACGGTTGTCATGGAAATGCTTCCGCAGACCATGACCTATACCAACTGACTGTGTCCCTTACAATTGACATAACAACCACATCAAAGGGACTATGTGGATAGGAAAAGAGTGAGAAAGAGAATGTGTGTTACTGGGGGAGGGGGGGAGTTTCTGGAAAGTTCCGGAAACAATTGAGGTATATCAATAAGAATACCATTGAAAGAGCCCAACCTTTCAAAGGAAATGCTTTCAGAAGGTGCTGGCTAACTGATAGTCATTAGTGAGACTTCTACAACCACAATACACCAACTACAATTGTCAAAGCCTTCATTGAAGACACTAATTATTTGACACAGTCAAAGGTAACACCATTACCTTATAACATTTGAGCACATTTAGCACCTGTAGAGATTTCTATGAATATGTCACTACAATCATGTTTTGTTGTTTGAAGATTCAAAATGGATTCCGGTGAGAATCATTACTGTGAAAAGCCTTGATTTATACAATGTTAGGCCAGGACTCCACAGACACGAGTGTCCTCCATTTTTACACAGGGGGAAAGACTTAAATCCCTGTGTGGATGAAAATCTAATACTAAAGTAATTTGACACAATATTTTAACATGATTCACAAAATCTTAAATTAAACCTGAAAAACAATTCCATGCTGCAGATTGCATTCTAAAATTGCGGTACTTGCCGATACATCTCACCATCTCTCCATTATTTATTTGTTTCACTGTCATTTCTCTTCTCAATCACGGTGGTGCCACTGTGGAGCAGGCGAGACAAACAGCCTGCTGAGAGTGCAAACAGTGATGAGAATCGGTATTGACATGAGGTCTAAGAGGGCCAGTTAGCCTCCTTGTTACCCTCACCAGGCCTCAGGATGGAGGGAGGCCGAGGGGGCCATGCTCATGAAAAGACAGAACGCAGAGGTGCATCGTGCACAGGCAGCCCTACTCTCTGGGTGATCGCCGGGAAAAAATACAAGAAACACTAATGCCTAATGCCCCATAAAATTCTGACATCACCTTTCCACAGGAGAGGAGGACACACTCGATTTGATGGGCTAATTGTGTGTGGCATAATTAATCAATGTCTCCTGAACGACAAATTCCCATACACAAGCTCCCAATGTCGCGTGAATGCCGCCTTGAGCAGTAATTTAATTTTCGTTTATTTATTCTCTTATATTGAGTGATTTAGTCATTATTGGCAGACACCTGTCACTTCTGCTAGGGGACAGACAGGTGCCTCAGGACTGGGGCAGGCCGTATACTTCAGCTCACCGCTAACTATACCCAGAGTGGACTGAACCGAGGAAAGCAGAGAGTGAGTCAACACTTCACCTGGGCAACACTGCCGTGCACACTGCCTCGCAGGCCTCCCACATCATTAGGGTTCGGCCATGTCCTAATCAGGCGATAATTAAACAGCAATGGACTCGGCGGCATTCCACCCAGCACTGCCACATCAGCTCTGGGAGTTGGCCCACAGACAGTTCCACTGACTATCTGTTGTAGGAGTGCAGGAGAACGCCAATAAAAATAGGACCCTTAAAGTCCTGTTTTATTAACCAGACGTGATAGAGACTTCTGTCGCCCTCTGCAATGGAGGGGCTAATGTGGAACTTTCTCCATTAGGAGAGTACAATAACAACCTTTATGTCTCGTATTTATCATGGATAAAGCTCTCAGGCTCAAAAAGACAGCATTATGACCAAAAACTAGGCACTCATACATTAATGATGAGGATCTCACTGTATGTTTTATATTACAATGCTATTAAACCGCCTGAGCAGAGGCTATAACCTAAAACAGACAAGCAACAAATCAATGAAATAATACATAGCAACATTAGTACTAAACAAAATTTGATATGCACCAACGAGTGAGAAGGTGATGGTATTGGTAGAAAAGTGAGAGAGCTCAGAAGAGAGTAAAACAATTTTTCTATTCATTTGAGCCTCATCAAAAATGCATTATTAATTGCAAAATAAAAGGTTTCACAGGACCACAGGGTACCACAGGGTACAGGCTGTAAAGGAGCTGGTCCTAAAAGTTCGGTGTGCTGCAGCCCAGTGTTGGTGAGCAGAACGTAAACAACTTTCTTTTGTTTTTGTAATGTAAGGGAAATGTAAAGGGAATAGTTAACCAAAAGAGAAAGGAGACAACGGTAGGACCTACATGTATCTGTAATGAGCTCAAGTCTGAGTCAGTCCACTCATTGCAAACTGCTGAGGACTGCTTTTGCATTGCTCAGCATCGGGACTCATTTAAGTGCCCCTGGACTCACTTGTCCTCCAATATTATGGCATAAACAAGCAATTACTGTCTACATACATGATCACCAACAGACCATGACCAATTTAGTTAAATCATATAGTAAGATCATTTAAATACATCTCAGAAATATAAATTAAGGTTGATTGGTGGCAGACCAGTGACAGACACACTACTTTGTTGATGTTGAACTTCACGGTAGTAAAAGACAATTTCCACTGTCACACCATGCAAACGAGTTACCCTTTTCTCATTAAAAATTCATTGATTGGCAAAGATGGCTGCAAGTGGCCTAAATTAAGATTGACGTAAGTGGGTTCAGTTGACAAAAGATTAATTCCACACTGCTTGTCCTCAAGAAACTTTTACTAAACATGAAAGCTGTCCAATATGGATGTTGTTGCACTTTAAATAAAAAAAATATGAAACTATGGTAACAGCCTCATGCTACAGTACACACTGACACTGCTGAGTGCTGACACTATTACAAACAAACATTAAGTAACGGGTAATCCAGACACTGGTACTATTACAAACACATCCAGTACATGACGTGTACATTTGACACTGAAACTCTTCCAAATATACTTTAGTGGCGTGCTGGAATATTTAAATGTGAAGAATTTAGAGACTTAAATGCAGAATATGTGCCCAATCTGGAAGTAAGGCCCGCCAAAAAAATTAGAGGGGAACAAGTTTACATCCTAACCCTAATCATTTTAATACCATCCTGTGTTGCCTTATAGGATAGGGTGGCAGAAGTCCCTTCAAGAGACATGTTCTGAGGCTTTAAGCAAGTCCAGTGGCTCTGTGATGTGAGGATGTGAGTACCAGTGTCTCTCAGAGGGATTACTGACCAGAGAGAGAAGCGAGGAGATGCCGTTTGACGTTCTCTTCAGGAATATAAAACTGAGCACAGGCAGCTGGGTCTCATACTTTGGAGGCACGGATCTCTTTGATGGCTGCAAAGATCAAAGACGAGAGATTTGCTACTATCTGCAGTAATTTCATCAGGTTTTTTGTGTTTTTATCATTTTTACCCCTTAATGTGTTTTTTCTGATCCCCAACATGTAAAACTATTCATGCTTACCAGAAGAAGAAACTGAAGTTGACGTCAATAAAAACCCAGACAGTTTGGCCCCATTTGCCAAGATGAATGAAACGCTGTTGGTGATGAAGCAGGCTTCTGTTGAGACAGAAGAACATCCTTCTGTACAATCATGAATCACTGAAGCCACAATCCCACACTTGTTCACACGTTTTCAATGTCAGCTCTAAAACAGACGCCACTATGTTCTTATTCCAGACACGGCCTTTGGCTTGTTGTTCGTAGCCTTTATTAAACTTTAAGGGACAGAAGGAATCTTTTTAATCGCGATGTGAACTTCTCTACGGGGGCTGGCAATCAGAGAGGTAGACATGGAATGGCCAGATGTCATTGTACTATCATGTGAGATGATAAAACATTTATGAGCCATTACACTGTCGTGGCAGAGGCCCTCGCTGTGGCATGTGAGGTCTGAAAGGCTGTCACGGCCGGGCGGGCTCACGGCAGGTGCATTCAGCCAATCACACAACACGTCGCCTGAAGCTCTTTCTCTCTATCAATCTTTAATTATTTCAACACTTCTTCCAGCAAATGCACACACCTCTCCATCAGCACCTCCAGAACCACAGTATCAGGCTCTAAAGATTTGCTAAGCCAAGCATTGACCTGTAATGCAGCACTTTCAACACACATTGTTCTCTGTCCTTTTCATGTGGAGAAAACCTACAGCGAATGAATAGGCTGCCCACAGCCCCTTCTCGCACAGCACCAGGGCAGCAAAAAAGGATAGCGGATATACTGTAGAGGGAAGTGAAAGCTTCTCTCTAAGGGGTTTCTCTGTGAGATGACTGTGTTCGACGGATGTTCACTTGTAACTTTACTTTCAGGATTTCTCCAGCTATAGAGGGAGATCCCATTGCACCATCGAAGCCTATGCTGTGTTCACACCGAACGTGAAGTGCATTTTCGCGAGAATGATTCGAATTCGAAAATGTTCAACTCAGGCAAAGACTTTGCGTGACGGTGTCGCAAAAGTTTATCAATGTTGAAATGTCATCAAAGTTTAAGAAAAAAATGGAGGGCAAGGGTATTGTAGCTGTGTTGGCATCCTCTGCTATACGACACTACTTCGTATTCGTTTATAGTAGCCTCGTCATTTCGGACATGGTTGACGACGAAAAAACTGGCTCCTAGCGATTGGCGTGAATAAACACCAATGTTGTGGTGTTTAAATTTCAGTATTAAGTATTCAAAACATTATGTCACTGATTTGCTTCCATACGTTTGGTGTGAACACAGCATGGAAACCCATCGTTGTGTTGCGACAACTTTACCCAATACAAAAACAAATTGAAAGCATTTTTGGTTTACCCTTGGCGCTGTGGGGGATCTGAGACAGTCCGACGGTTAAAAGAAAATGCTTCACTTTAGTTTTGCATAAGGTAAAATTGTCACAACACGACGGTGGGTCACAATGTCTGAAAGGTCACAATGACCCAACATAACACAAGAGATGACAGGCTTCTGTCAGAGCTACAACGGCAGGAATATTAAACTTGCACAATTACGCCGACGTATACAATGCCACCAAAACTCTCCCAATGATTGCATCCATTTTAAAGACTTTGCACAGCGTTTGCCTGAGATATAAAGGAAGTGAAACCCAATTCATACCACTCTTCCTCCCCCCATCTCCTTGCTGTTTTACTGGTACAAGGAACAACAAAACAGCAGTGAAGTTAAAAGGTCTGTCACATTCAATTGCTACCATACTGAATAGAAATGACAATACCCACAAACCAACACTACTCATGAAATTGGGCAGGCAACATTTTATCAAGAAAGTGTCACATTCCGTCCGCAGTCTCAGACAATCGGCAACTCTTCCACTGAGATGACTATCAATGATATCCAGCTCTACCCAGTTTCTGAGAGAAGCTCAAGATAAGGCCTTCTGTATCTTGGGCGTATACAAGCTATACCTCTATACTGTAGATAACTGACTCTCCAGGTAATTTTGTCTTGTGTCCATGCATGCTCTCTCTGAACTTCCCTAGCTCCTGTAGACTACCCCATGTGTTTCTTTTACTGGAAATACCCTCCCTGTTTCTAATCTCATAGAAATTGCAACACTCCAGCGGGACGGTCATCCTAAGTGCACAGAAAATTTGATGAAACCCTTCTTAACCCTGATGAAAATTGTAAGGTTAAGGATATTCAGAATGCTGACTGATGCCTCGAAAAGAGGCTTGAAAGAATTATACACACTGGCCCAAATCTGACCCCTTCGCTCAGATTCGGAAAAACAGCAAGGAATGTAGCCAAGAGTTTGTGTACCAATTTAGCATTTTCACTTTCTGCATTTCCCACCTGGACGGAATATTAAAGAGATTCATTTCAGATCAGAAGTCAAAAGAAATGTGTTAAGAGTCTCTTAGGACAACTCGTCTACCTGTCAAATCTGGAACTGAAAGGTTCATCTAATTATCTCAGAGAAAAGTCTATAGCTCATTAGCACATGGAATACCTTGTGAGGCAGGCTTGTAGAATGTGTTTCCTTCATGCAACTAATATCATTGATGTTTAGACTAATCTAAATATAACAGGTCTCTGAAATACTGTTCCATATGGTGGTGGAGGTAGCAGATTGTATAGGGTCCAAAAATGATCATTAAAATGCCAATTTCCAGTCATGCGAAATGTATTTCAATGTGAAACGCCTTCCTACCTAACTTGTCTACTAATTGCGTGGCACTTTGAGGAAAGGTGAGCGTGCCAACTTGAGAAAATGAATAGAATTAAATCAAAACAGATTCATGACAAAAAATGTCATTTCCTTCACATAGCTAAATGGATGCATGGCAGGTTTCCATGTCACCACACAGTCCCCAGGGTGTTTGCTGCTCTGTCGTGACAACCTCAAACATCTAATAAACTGCTGGGGAAACTACAAAGATGATTCTGGTGTTTATAAGGACAGATTAGCAATCAGGCAAACTTGGCTGTGAAGCTTTCTTCTGGAGCACAATTTACCCTTCACACACTGAGTGATAATTGCCCAGCTCATCCGGAAAGGCGTTTTTTACACTCCTTGCTTAGGTGGGATTTTTGCACCAGCCAGACACCTTCATCATTACAGTCATCCAATCTTTCTCTACAACACTCGCACCATAGTAGATGTAAAAATGAAACTTAAATGTCGACAATGCCATTGTCCTTCTAGATGTGTAAAGGAAACTTTCGGAGTGCCTTGCAGGAATAATTTAAAACCATGAATATTTAGTTGATATTTAAAAGATGTCTAGGACAAGTAGAAGTGTGAGTGTCTCTGTATTTTTTTCTCTGTGGCCTAAGAAAAGCACTAGCATGCTAATCTGGCACAAGAGGCTCTAAATAATTTTGGGGGGGTCAAATATAGCCACATGGAAAACAGGTCATAATATTTCAATCTGATAGTTGCTGTTGATCTGCCAGTGTCCTCACATACCTCTCACACAAACACACACATACTGTACACACACACAATCAACCTAGCACAGTTGTTCGTCTTCCAGCTTCATTAGAGTGCCTTGCCACCCACCCCTTCCTCTCTTCCAGCTCAACCCTTCTTCCTCTCTTCATTTTCATCAAAACATTGCAGATGAGGTCCTGAGCCCAATTAATCACTCTTCAGCCCTGCTGCACAGCCCCTCGATTAATCACCCAGCCCACCATGCTGTACGCCTCAGACCTCCTTCTCACAGGGAGTGGCAGCCCTGTCACTGGACGCATGCACACACAAACCCTCTCACACACACAAAAATCCCTTGTATAAGCACACACATGTATAGTGCACACAAGCATACAACATGAACACACATACAGTATAGACGTACTGTATAAGGGCTCAAACAACTTTCTATCATGACAGAAAGCCCTCTTTACCTCCAAGGATTAGCATGATGAAAGGGGTTGCTGGAAATGCAGGAAGTCATCCAATACTTTCTCACTGTGCTGTTATCTTCTGGAAGGTGGATTTTCTCTTGGGTAAACCAAACCTTTTACCTGGCTGCTGATGTATTACAGAAACACGAGAAAATTGGGTGAGACGGCTTTTTCCCCGCTCATATTGTATTTTACACAAGGTCATGTGGTACCCAAAGCAAAGGTTAACTTGACAAGATTTATCTACAACAGTCGAGACTAGGACGGCATCCTGACGTGTTATTCCCAAACTGTGATGTCCCTGTTCAAAATAAATGTTAAATTGTTCACTTTTCTGGTAGAATGTTGCTTGGCATAGATTATGTGAGCCAGGTCATTATTATGTACTGACAGAAATCGGTAAGATTAGCCCTGCTGTGTTCTGAAGCTCCTCTGCTACTTTGAATCATCCTTGAATTATTTAACCATTTATATTTATTTATTATTTCCTGTCTTGCTTTGCTCCGACTCATAATGCAGGAGCCATAGCAGTATTCCTCAGGGTCCTGTCCCAAAGACTCATTTTTATTTCAAAATAAGAGTAGATAAAGAACAGCTTGAGCAGGGCCCGCTTCCTTAATTATAATGCATTTGAGACTCTTATCTGTCCTCAGCCAACCTTGGCAATTTTACTGCATTTCGTTTTTCCACTGCTCACTAATCAGAGGCTACGAAAAACACCCCTTCTTTGCGTCAAATACCTTTCTTCAGACACAAGACAAAGCCTTATCTATTGGTAGGGGTGAACGTGTGCAGAGAACCAATAACTCGCTTCCACTGGCCCCAGCAACGCAAACCTTATGATGCTGTACGGGATAAGTCAGCATTCTAAAAACGCCAGTCTAGGATTTGTCTAGAATACTAACAAGATTCACGTATCATCATGCGTTACACCTTCATCTTCAATCTCTGTGAGAGAAGATAAGAGACAAAAGACCCAGATAATTGTTTTAATGCTAGTGGTAAAGAGTGCTGTGACAGCCTTCTCTGAAGCAGGCACACAATGCACCAATCCAGGCAAGACGACAGAGAGAGAATTCTTAGATATCTCGCCGAGAGTCCCAGTGTGCATTGGCTGCAACGCAGCGGAATGAAATCTTGGAACGGCCAATCCAGCTTTCAGATCAAACTCTGCCAGAGCCTGGAACTACAGTACCCAAAAGCCCCCTGCAGCGATGGAAAAAAAGCAGAAAGATGTCCACAAGAAAAGAGGAGGAAGAAATAGCTGGGATTCTATCAAGGAAGGAGTAGCACATTATGCCAGAGTACTGCAAACCACTGAGAATTCATTAGTCCTGCACGTTCCCTCTGGGAATTCTCCTGCTGGTGTAGGCAGCCAGAGTGTCTGGAAACCAACCCTTCCATGGCCCATGGATATAGTTTATGCTGTGTGCGAGTTCTTGTTTATGCTCATCTGGCCTTGTGTGACCACATTGTGTGCCAACAGAGATTCCAGTAAGGTTGTCATTTATTTTATTATTTTGATGATGATTGTTGAATAAAATGTAATTGTGCCGGAACATTGCTCCCCCTAAAATGACACCCTTAGATTCTAGCACTGAAACTGTTGTTGAGTGCATGCATATTGTAGCCTTAGTCACATCCAACAACACCATTAGCTTGACTTTTTACATAATGGTGGTCATTACCGTCCTAAGGGGGGGGGGGGGGGGGTTCTCGAAAAGCTTGGAATGAAAATTTGTTGGACGAAAAAACAGACATAGCCAAAATAGGGAGGGAGGCACCCTTGCTCCTTTGATTAAGTTATTGAACAGCTGCTGTGTTGCATGGTAATATTATTTTACATTTAACAATTAAACATGGCAATTTTTCCATTCAAATATGGCAAATTAAAGCTTGGGGGAGTTTGTTTTTGCTAGAAATGAACCAGCCAAAAGGAGCTTGTTCAGCTGCAACAGAGTGATTAAAATATGACGCTTGTCTACGTACATGACCTTTCCAAGGGCTCTCTGTTGTTTTCACGTGACTGAGCAAGAATGTGCTGCACGGAAGTTTTGACACGTTCAACGGAGTAAATAACACCAACTGTTAAACGGCATCACGAAATGCGTCAAAGTAGATGCTGTTATTTCTGCCTTTCATTGAAAGGCCTCCCTCCTCAATGCTGCAGTCATCATACAGCTGCACTCAGAGCATTCATTATCTGGACATGGGAGAACTAATTGTCCTTTTTTTCTAATCCCTAGCACTTTACAGCTCTGTAGTCCTCTCACATGAGTGGCCCGTTTGAGGGTCAGTCCTCATAACTGCTCAGTGGAAGACTCTGCTGGGCATGGGAGCATAACACCATTTCTGAGAGCAGAGCCTCTAATGTTATTTAGCCTTGGCTAATGTGGGAGGTACTTAGTGTGTCCTTGAGCAGTCCCATGCAGTTGAACTCGGTTCACTTTATGTTCACGTTTCTCCTCTCTAATAAAGTTTTTCTATCCTCCACAGGGAAGACAATTAACAGAAAAGGGATGTAGCAGGAAACCTAAAAATCATCATTTGCACATCAAACAGCCACTGCCTTCATCCCGGTCAATTTGCATATAATAATACAAAGGTGCGTCAGTGTCAAGTCCTCCTTGGCATTCAGGATGTAGCGGGGCCCTTCAGATGGGATGCTGACGTGGATGCACCAGAGGTAACGCTGGAGTAACAGTGCACATTTGAGGGAAGGGTTGATGGATAACAGACAGCATTGGGCACGTAGAAAGGCTGTCAGAGGAATGTGGGCCTCCTGGAGCCAATGAAATACCCAAGCAGACAAGCCTCTCCCTAGTTACATATCCAAGAGTTTAAAAGGCATACAGGAGTGAGCCAGTGGTTCTCTTTAAAAAAAAAAAGTATCCCAGTCAAGCAATCATTTTCGAAAATAGGTAGATGTGATAGTTTTGTATTTCATGATAAATTAGATTTCCTTTAATTTCCTTGTTCTTTACATTCTTGACACCCTGCAATGTTTCCACACTCAGAGTGTAATGTTGACGACTTGGCCATTACAGTGTTGACTTTATTTTGTGTCGCTCCCAAATGTGGGCAATCATCACATCCCATCTCAGAGAAACATGTAATGGATAATGCAACTCCCATACCACCAAAGTTAAGAGTGAGAGTAAAACAATCCAAACAGCACAACACTAGTTGTGATGAATGCATAATTAATGAGTTCTGTCTTCTGTAGGATGCATAAAATATTTGTTAACTTATAAAAGCTTCATGCAAGACTATAGCACCTCAACAACTATTAATTTTTCACACATGCCTCAGATTATAAAACTCGATCTGCTAGTCTGACGTTTATTAGGGTAAATCAGGAGCGATTCAAGTATTGAGCTGGAAAGGATAAACCACAAAGACAGAAATCCTTGGTAACCTTACACACACACTCTACACGCACATCTCATACACAAACAGGGTATCGGCATTAATTATTAGTGTATCACTAATACAGAGCTTCATCAAGTCATTTGGACATTCTGTAAATCAAAAGTTGTCTTTTACAGAAGGGTGTGATGATATTGACCTTGAAGATTCTGCATTAGAGTGTTACTTTGATTATTTAGCTAGATATTAACACAAATGGTAGTTAAAATAATGTCAGACATTGGGTGTTGATTGCTAAGTAACTCAGAAATTGAAATAATTGTATGTGTGAAAACAATGTTTGTTTTTTTCTCTCCCCTGAAGGAAAATGAATTTAATATCACACTCACAGCATTTTATCAGTTTCTTTGTCAAACACAGCTTCTCTTTGAGAGGCAAAATACATTTACCCAAAATCTTTTTCCAAACTGTTGAATTATGAGTAGATGATAAGACACTGCATCCATTACTCTGGTGTGATGAAAGCATGAAGAAAACTGCTTTGACAATAAATCATTTTAATCACTAAACATCCAATGCAAATATTCTTAATCAACGTTCATTTTATTCAAGGAGATTAGGTAATTATATTATAAATAGAGTAGTGTTCTAGCCACAGTGATTAATTAGGTGGGAAGTACAGCAGAGTTGAAATATAATATACATAATAGTACCACAACTTTTAACACCTTCAAAACAAACTAGGGGAGCATTCTTTGGTTCATCGTGTACAGTTGTTGAACATTGGTTCACAGCACTGCAACTCTATAAAATCTTTTTGATCAGTCTCAGTCTTTATCAGACTCATTATTACACAACAGGCTAGGACTACAAAACGTGTCATCAATATAAAGTCTCTCTTCTCGTTTTTCAGAGTATTTATAAGTGTTTGAGTCTAGTTAATCACACAGTGAGTTAGCTGCCCAAAATCACAAATCAATGACAATTACTGCTTTGAGTGTACAAAGGTATTTCAAGTATTATAATCAGGTATTTATAAATATACTTAAAATATGTTGTTACATTAACAGAGCTCTAAATAAAATATATATATTCCATTACATTTACAGTCATCTAAATTCCTTGCATGAATTAAAAATGGCAATGTTGACAACATTTGTACAGTGCAATTTGTTGCACAACATGCAAAGATTATTTTATTTATCTTAGTCGACAACATTATACCTTAGAATGTTTAAGGCTTTGTATTGTCCTGAACTTGTTATCAGTGATTGAACCTGTACACTAGCCCTGTGAGCCCCCAGTCTCAAACAATCTTGTTTAGTCCAATTAACATTCAATGTTGTTGTAATTAAGCCTGGTCTGGCCAAGTATATTAATAGAAGTCAGGAAAGAGTCAAGAAACACGTAAGGAGTAATTTAGACCAAATTTTATTGAATTCGATGGGGTATCAATTTCCATTTCACTGTTAATTGAAAATGTAGTCATTGGATTTTGGCAATCAATGCACCAGTCTCACCTTCGCCATGACTTTCATGTACAGTGGTTTCTAATAAGCATAGAATTTAAAAGACAGGAGTTGATCCCTGCAGAAACTGTGACTAGCAAAAATATCTTTGCAGTGCATGGAATCTTATGTCTGAACATCAACACACTTATTACCAAATTATTTCAAGGTTAGATAGTCTGCATACTGAAAACATTGTCTAAAACATATGGCATATGTTCTTCATTCTTCTTAGCTCAACACTGATACCTCTTCCTGGCTGGTCAAATCCTCAGGACTAACTTTTCCTCATGCTAAACACATTGAGATGAAGAGGCTGACTACAAAAGCATCATGCATCGGCATAGCGCATTATGTAGAGACAGAAGTGGGACATATACAGGGATCTCCACAAACCATTAAAGCTTGGTCTGGTCCAACATCCTGCTATGAACGACAGCTTAACAGTGTTGAATAGTGGGCACCAAACAAACAAATGCAGCCTAGAGGCTCATTAAAAAAGCCTGACTCTCTTCTTAAAAGCCACTCCAAGGGCTGAGAGTGGCCCAGAGAAACTCCAAACTGACAGAATATTTCATTAGGAGTCTTGAATATTTCATTTAGATACACGTCCCCGAATGCATTTCCTCTTTCCCCTCATACATTAGGAATTAGAAGCCCCAACAATTAAAGTGTGAATCTGCATATGAAGGGCAATCTGTATAATCTGTGCTGGGTGAATGCTGCCTTGGCCCGGATGTTAAACACAGCTTCTTCCAGGGACTGCATCATACTCCACCTCAGATCCCCATGCAGCCTCTGTGACTGAGTGAAGCAGCCAGCCAGCCAGCCAGCCAGGCCATCTACTGGCTCATTACCACATCTCACAGTTCATATTACCGGCTAGGCTCCTCAAGGGCCGGCCCAACCTGACGTCCTGTGGCTCGCACAAACCAACATTCAGCTTTCCGGGCCCGCCTGCTGCCACGTCACCATGGCAACCCAAGACTCTGCTCCCAGCCCCTCTCCTTTTCCAGTCAAATTTTTTGAAGGCTGCTCGCTAGCAAGACAGCTAGACATCCAGATAGTGTATGAGAGCTGGTGTCAAAGCCCTTCAAGGAGAAGATGTGGCAAACTGACATTCCTTATTTTTGGGGCGAAAATTCTAAAAACAGGAAAAGAAAATGGAAATAATTCAGTGCTGCTTTCTTGGTAGCGAGCTGATCTCATTAGCACATTACCATAATGCAAAACTATTCTTTGGAGATGGCTGAACTATTATGGATCTCGGCCATTTGTTTTCAGTGGCTGTTTGCTTATTTATGAGGTAGGCCTATTCAAAATTGCCTCAGCATCTTATGTTCAAATCCCTGTTCTGGATTATGTCATTATAATAAGAATAAAGGCTTGAGAGTAGAACTAATCACGTCATACTGAATTGCACTTCTATATTTTTTGTATTTTTTATAACAAGTGAATATATTATTGAAATTTTAACATGCACGGCGTATTATTCCTCCTCCACCCACACATTGTGGTAAAACAAATCTAACCCAAGGGCTTGTGGGTTGAATTGGCAAATGTTTGTTTTTTTACGAAAACATTTCATTGAGAAGGAAAGAACAAAGCCAGTATTGCAGTTCTGCTGTCTTTGTTCTGGTCTACTGTAGCTGAATGACCACAACTATTGTCTCGTCATTGACAAGTAAACTTGAAGTTGCTCAAAAAAATCCACTTGTAATATTTAATTTCAAAACTTGACACAAATTTCCAAAGATCACAATAAGATACACGGCTTTCCTCTTGTCTAAGACGCAATGCACTACTGACCCCTCAAATAACCTAACTTGATCATAGACAGCCACAACAAATGAAACAGTTGTTGTGAGTGTCCAGAGCTATAGACAAATAAAGCATTCAAAAGAAACGCTGACACATCAGAACGATATTTCCGGTTTTGCTGTAGAAGCTAACCCCATATCTCACCATCCAACTGTCCTTGTGTTGTACTGCAGTTCCGGAGCACCAGCCTAATAGAACAATTAAATGCTGAATTAATTATGTAACTATGGTTACTTCCCACCAGCTGTCGCTTGTTGAGTATCATGAGTTGTTTTGCTGTTATTTGGCGGGTGCATCGCTTTCCTTATCACTCTCATTCAAAACTAAGTACATCTGGTCAAATTATCGCAGACTAAAATGTGTCTCACAGCGCATTCATGTTCCATCCCAACTTGAATAGGCAAATAGTCTAGATTATATCGCTCCCTCTCTTTGTAACATAGCAAATTGTGTAAAATGAGAATTTCAGCAACAATTTCAAGTTGAAACAGGTAAATATATATATATAATGAATACGTACGCTGTTTAAATTTAAGCTTTTCTTTAAATATTCAGAACCATGAATAAAGTTCAAATAAAGTCAAAGCCCAGAGAACCACATTCAGACCTCAACCTCTGTTTCTGGGAAGTCATGAAGGGAATGGAGAATGTACTGTTGTGTATGTATAGACATGCAAGCAGTGACTCCTTTCTAACAATTGTTGCACCTTATAACACAACTGAAATGGATCTAGGAAATTATTTTGCTCTTTGGAAGTGCAAGCTACAGAAAACCCTGATAAATCTAATGAACATAAATTATGCACAAATTTAGGTTTTTAGATTATTTCCAACCAGAGCTTAAAGGTAATTATTCATTTTGTTTATCTTCCTTCTTGTTAATGTGCCGTTGCAATGTAGTTTTCAACCCATTCTTTCAACTGAAGGCGCTGCCTCAAATGAATTCTTATTAGCAGTCTAAAAATAGTCTACTCGATACAGAGTCCAAGCTGTCTGTAATCTGACAAGCACAGAGGGAGCATCATGACCAGAACTGAATCTCCCACCAGCTGCCTGGCCAAAAATGAGGAAAATTACAAGGGAAACGGACCTGGCATTTTAAGTGCTGATTAGAAATCACCAATAGATCGTAAAGATTCAACATTAATTCAGAAGACTGTGCAGGGAGCACAGATGTGGCCACAGTGTTCTCAGGAAGAGCGTGAGTTAAACACTGTGTACCGACCCCTCATCACTAGAACTACATTATCACCAATGCAAACAATATATTATGAATGGTGTTTAAACAGCAGGAGATTAATGCAGGGTAATTAAGTGTGTGTTCAGCAGGTGTGCTTTCTACTATCAATAGCACTAAAGATTTGAAGGCACCACTGGCATATCTTGCTCCCTGACCAGTCACCCATGAGCTCCACCGCTTCATTGCCTGCATAACAGACTAACCAAAATAAACATCGGCCTTCATCTAATTCATGCTGCACTACACAGGCTGTCTAAATGCCAAAAAAACTGTAAAAATAGAAGTCTGCTTCTTGGTTCCCGTGTTTGCATATATTTATATTCATGTAGTTGGTTTGTTTAATGATTTCATTAATTTCTCAACATGGTGCTGAGTGATAAGTCGTCTTGCTGAGACTGAATTATCGTGATCCGCAATATTATAATTTATAGCAAGAATACAGTGGAGAAGTCTGGATCTGTAAGCTGATGTGTGATGTACTTTCCTGGGGAAGCTCTGCCAGTCTTCAGGCGTACCCACCAGGGAGGAGGGGCAACGGACGAGTGAAGAACAGAAGCCAAAGGGCTTAAAAAAGAATGCCAAAAATGAAGGATCAACTTTGCCTTCCCATCTTTCTTGCCCCATCTTCCCATATGAAGAATATTCCCCCTTTGAAGTGGAAACTCAAAACAGAGTAATTGATTTGGTTCTCATTTGCCAATCTCTAGCTGAAGGTCTTGGAAGAGAGACTGCTGGGTTGCATGTGTGCGCAAGCGACAAACTCAGCAGATATGAAGCCATAAAGTGGGAATCTAAAATGATGATGAAGAGTGAAGTCCCATCCACATTTATCCACAGCAAGAACGAGCACTAAAGTATTTCTCTCTTCGAGATGTCTTCCAAGCTCTTCGTATCTCTTTACATATTTAAACTAAACAACATTCAAGAAAGTGGAGTCATTCTCTTTGATCATCTAACAGGGTGCTGATGGCAAATATTAACCTCTTGCTGTCTAGTAAACAATCTGCGATTCATCTCATATAATCACCAAAGGGTATAAAAAGTGAACCAAGTGCATTCAGGGACCTCCTGAAAACTCATTAGTTAATTAATTGAAATGTATACAAGGGTAGATGGAGTCAGCCTTTATTTTAGAATACCATTCAGTATTTTTACATCCATAACTGAATCCTCACCCAGTGGAGAAGTTAAGATGCAGATCAACATAACCTAGAGGACATCTTTCGATATAACATTCGATGTAAAAATATTAAGCGTGCTGTCTTTTCGAGCTCCCCTAGGTGACCTCAGACGCATTTCCAGCGTGTGTCACGTGGAAGCCTGGATTCTGGCCCCTTGGGGACAAGGTAGGGACGTTGGAAAACAAACTGCACGAGTGTCCTCAGCAGGGATTGGCTTACACACTTGCACCAATTACAGTGAGCACAGCATGCATCCTTTTCTAGACACCGCTGAGTGCGCCACACACCCCCTGAGGAAACATCTGGTCCTCTATGCTCACGAGCCCCCCTCCCCCTCCTTACACACACACACACACACACACACACACACACACACACACACACACACACACCATAGAAACATACTAGACACAATCACAAACAAGCAGACATGCAAATAGCTAGAGATGGTTGTAGGTATGAAGTACACAAAGAATAATGCATGCAAAATATATATGATCAAATGATCAAAATATAAAATATATATGATCAAAATATACAGTACGTCAAATGGTTTTGCTTTGTAATATTACACACTGTCTTTTCAAGTTGTCTAATGGCCAAAAAATTAAGCAAGAGCATTCAGGTACTGTGTGATATGTTATCTCTTAGTGGAACCTTTATAAATAAATGTTTGATCCCATTCCAATTAATTGACCAAATCTCCAGTATGGACCACCAGTCCTAAATTAATTTGTACTCTGCTGGATGGAAATGTACATCATCTCCCCAGCTGTTTGACAAATTGTTATTGTTGGAGTCAGGTGGCTGAGCGGTGAGGGAATCAGGCTAGTAATCCGAAGGTTGCCAGTTCGCTTCCCGGTCATGCCAACTGACATTGTGTCCTTGGGCAAGGCACTTCACCCTACTTGCCTCGGGGGAATGTCCCTGTACTTACTGTAAGTCGCTCTGGATAAGAGCGTCTGCTAAATGACTACATGTAAATGTTATAGTTAATGAACATTGATTATATATATGATAAGTGTCAAAGCAATTATGTAATTGTGATGTAAAATTATTATTCTCAGGCAGTTCACTCTAGGTTCATTTAGAATGAGCACATTTTGTACAGTACATACACACCTACTGTAAGTCTTTCAATTTCATAATATTGACTGGCAAACATTGTGACTAAATATGAGTTGTGTATTTTATCTGTGATGTCTTAACTCCCATGTGACCTGCGTCATCCCAGTGTCACACCAGGATGTAAAAATCCCATTGAAGTAAAAAAATAAAAATAAAAAATGTGATTGTTCTCACGCACACTATATGCAATGGTTAGGAATATCATATAATTGGACTTCCAACCACCTCGAGAAGTGGTTAACTTCAAGTTACTGTCATTCTGTCGAGTTGCGTATGCCATTGAAAATAAGTTCAACAGTACCTCACCAGTCTGTGAACTGAGAACAAAGACGTGTACTCAAGAGCTTGGAACACCTACCTTAGCTTGACGAATTCATAAACTTCACCACAAATAACAAAGGATTTTGACAGAAACATAATAAACATCATTTGGAGTATGAAAGGAGGTCCAATAAAGCTATGGCAGACATACCAGACTCACCTGATTACTGACTTGATGGGGATCTAGTGGTTAGCAACATTTTCCATGTGGATTTTTTTTTAACAGCCTTTGATGTAGGCTAATTGATTTCCCAACAGCTCCCCTCTAGCCAGAAACTAGTACTGAATTCATTACCTGGGATGCGTCTGGTTTGGTGGCTTTAGCAAATAGTGCAACTTAAAACGGGTGGCAAAAAGCACATCGGGCCAGTGTTAAAGTCACATGGTGTACGTTAGCTGTCTTCCACGCTCTGTCAAGCTGTCATTTTGTTATGCAAGCACTACCTCTCTTCGCCTTCCGGACATACCACACAAACTAAACATAGCGTAGCCTACGCAGATTCTCACGCCAAGTGTTTTTTCCAACTCAGTGTAGAAGCACCCGTACGCTACGCACGTTTCAGCGCCCGTTTTTATGCGTACGTGCCTTCGTACATTTACCGCTGGTTGGTTTGCATTGTCACTGGGTCCCAACCATTTTTATCCCCCATCGCTGACCATGTGGAGGAACTGGCTACGGAGATAGTGTCACCACCAAGTCATGCACAATGGTATAAAGTTAGCCTGTCAAAACGTGTGATAGCCAGTGTATGCTACCCCCCAGGTATGCTACCCCCGTATTCAACCCCAACAAACCGTGATTCAAACATTTCATTTTGTATTCTCACTTGTCATCAGATGCCAGCATGTCCTTGTGTTGTGAAATATGGTGAATTGTAACAGTTGTGTCACAATATCAGAGACAACTTTACTTTCTACACACATGTTTTTTCTTCTTAAGCAGCACATTTGAAATGCGTTTAATTGGCTAGAATATCCATAACAACATAATTCTCTCTGGTTAGTGATAGATTTAGGCATCTCCAATCATCAGTTATGGTTAGCGAGATTCAATCTTTTTTAGTTGAGTGGTTCACGGTAAGGTATTGATCTTGACTGTGGGGAAAAATGTATTCAAAGTTCAGTGCATTTGGATTTCACAAATTGAATCTTGTTTCATGACAGAATTCTTCAGTAATTTCTCAGATAAATGTCAAATACAATATTGAACAACATGACATTGTTACAACTAACATGTATCTGTATGAGGACATTAAACAACAGATTGCAAAGTGTTTTTAAATTGTTGCTAGATTTTGTTAAGTAGCTCTGAGACCACAAGGATTTAAGGGAACTTTGAACTTCATCTAAATCCAAATCACACAAATTGAGGAAGCCTTGCACTAAATTTGGTTTATGCAACTAAGAATTCTGCTCTTATAACTAGACAAATTACGCCTTAAGGATTCTATTTATAGCGTCCTCATCTCAGGAGGAAGACTGAGAATCTTCCCAATTCCCTCGCTTTTTACAGTGGCTTAGGGTGACATATTGCTAATCTGGTTATTATGCAATTTATCAACCGTCTCAGTTTAACAGCCGTGCCTACATACAATATTATGTGGATTTCTTATGTGCCTCTGCAATAACTCTGCAAGAAGCTAATGAGAAGTTGACACTAGCATGATTGTACATCTGCAGTCACTTCAGGGTACTCTTGTTGCAACAACTTGTTTAGTCGAAGTCACTCCATTACACTAACCAAATTATATTTGCTAATGATAGCCTTCTCTATCAGACTGGAACCAATGGATTGTGACCAAAACAAGAGAAGAGAAACTCCTTAAAATCCACTCACATAAAGCACTGCGACACTTCACTATCTACACCAAGGGGCTGTCCAGTCACATGCACCAAACACATTTATAAGGAAGCACAACAGATCATCATTACATGCCCACATTCAATCAAGACAAGCATTTAGAGTAGCTTCCCTCATGGCATCATTCAGTAGAAGAAGAAGAAAGCTTTATTGATCATGCAACTAACAAACACATGCAGGAAGAGACAACGACAACACACAAACATGCTTGATTGTCCATTCCCTCTCAGCTTGTCTCCCATGTCCTTCCTCCGAGGGCAGCTAGAAGCAGTGATTATGAGCCACATCAAAGCGAACGGGGGCCTGGTCCAAATGCTCACCCGTGTCGTGGAGAATGTGCAAATCCCATACAGAAAGGCCCAGTATGTGAGGTCTGACTAGGTTAACCATGCAATGCAATGTGAGCCCAGCTTGATATGGATGACTGAATGGGACTGGCCTGGAGTGAATGCCTTCCTGGGCAGTACAGTAGATTGTCGGGGGCAGCGCTTTCGCGCCGTCAGCTAATTAAGGTTGGACTGCCATTAAAGGGACGTAAATCAGGCCCTAATGTGACTCTGGAGCCTTGGTGAGACACTGGGCGGGGAGTGTGGCCCTCGGATTTAATGGGGCCTGAGCTGAAAGGGATATAAGTCTTGATAATGATAGCCGAGCATAGAGTATTGATCATCACTCCCTCTGGTGTCTGTGCGGGTTAAAGCAGCCAGGAAGGACATTGAACTCAAGAGTTCTGAACTGTGTAAAGCAAGTGTGCAGAAGATGAAGAGGTCAGAACAACTTGACTAATTTGTTTGTGTAAGAGCACTCGATTCAACTCTGTAATTCCACGTCTACTCAAGCTCATGTCCAATAGAACAGTCAGTGCTGTGCTGGTGAGGAACAGCTGGGAAGGAACAAATGTGTTCTAGAAGGAAAATCAACTGAAAACATCAACTATGACTGGCACATCTCAGATGACTGAAATCAGTGGTAGACTCAGGCTATCTGAGGGGCGACCCCCCCTTTGACCCCCCCCCCCCTCCCCCCGAGTCAACACTGACTGAAATACACATCATTCAAATACTGTTCATGGTTGGGGTCGCAGAATGGATTCCCTTCACACTAATGAATGTGTTAATTAATGATTTTTAAACCTGAACAACAACGAATGAATAATCAGCCTAGTCATCTGATCAAATGAAGTACATTCCAAACCATTTCTATACAACAGTTCCTTATTCTTTATCTTTTAACCCTCACAAGGGCAGTAAGGACAGAGTGCAAAGAGTACATATAGAAAGGGTTATGGCTGTCCAATTACAGGACAAAAAAGAGAGGGGGGAGTCTTACCATTCTGACAGTGAGCGGGTGGCATTTTGCTTTCCCATCATTATTGGAAAGAACGATTAAATATTTATCGAGAGACAGAGTCACCAGGGAATCATTTTACCCAGTGTCATTAAGGTTCCTGTTAATTACCATGCCCCATTGGGTCTGATGCCTTCTGCTTTCAGCCACTACACTACGTCCATCACCCTGTACACAATTAAACAATCCTCCTCACCAGCACTCTGAAGTTGTCTCTAGGTACAGATTCATAATAATTACCTCCCTAAATATGATTATTAGGCAAATAAGGTAATTGGAGAATATCTCCTATTGTTTGTTGTTAAAATCAAAAGGCAGTAGTGAAGCCACTTGGGAACACTGTCTAAATTGAACTGCATCTGTACATTTCTATTTTCACAAACTCAGCACAGTGACCTTCAGAAGACCACCATGATATCCTCATATCGCAAGTTAGAATAATTAGATTGCAATTTCGGGAAAAGACACAATTACATGATTCCATTTCCTACTGTAAACTGAATATTGCCCGGTAACAGTACTATACAGCGACAGGACGTCTGTCATCCTGTTGACAAATGGAAATATTGTATCACGTAGAAAGCGAAGACAAATTTTTAACCTGATGGAGCCACACAGCTCCTGCTAAATGAAATGCCATATTCAAACCTTCACATCACATTTGATATGGTAGCCTACTGTACATCCAAAAGTGCAGTATACTTGGCCTAAAATAGTTGAGGGGGGAATAAACTAAACAGTAAGCCTTAATATTAACATTTCACAGTTCCCAATGTTGTATTTTTGGTTATACTAAGGCCAGCTGACTTGCATAAGAATCCAGGTACTCCTTCCATTCATCTCCATACATTACCCAGAGAACCAGCGCCTGTCATGTGTGCGTAAAATATTCCCTCTCGGCTTGTGTCCAGTGACGTTTATCAGAAGAAGGAATGGGAAGGAGCAGCATATTTCTCTGCCTCATAGCTTTTCCTCTGATGAGATGTGATCGCAAATGGCGAACTGCTAACTTGTCATGCTACATGTAGCCTGTCATGTGGATGCATTTACATGCCTCCCGTTAATTAGGAATCTATTGGGAAAAAAAAGGGAAAAAAGAAATAAAGAATCCTGCATAATGCTCCGATTTGATCCCTCTGTGGCCTCTGCATTGGTGGGTCTGCTCTACAGGGAGTGAGGAGCCTTGCTTTTAGCTCCCAGAATGTTCCATTCATTACCCAAGATGCTGTGGCTCACATGGCCTGCCCTAGTCACCAAGGGCATCATTTGGCCGCCTGTCAGTGCACAGGGTGCTGAGGTAAATCTGCAACCACGTCAAAACAGACAGCCTGCTTGTTAGTGATGTCATGAATGGGCATGCAATTACGTAGACACGCTGAGGGCGAAATCCTGTGGTCTGTGGGCAGTACTGAAATGACTCAATTTTGTGTATTTCAGGCACCCAGGTCGTATGATACATGCATGTTCCTCATTTATCATTCAGCATGTACCGTGCCATTCCGTGCAAAGCCTTGGGCATTTCCATCTTACTCAGATCACAGATGTACATTCTGTGGGACAGTGAGGACAAAAACGAGCTGTTCAAATGCTGGTAGAGAAACCACAAATTGCATTAACATGCCCATGCTAAATTCATTCCAACTTTCTAAAACGAACCCCTGACTTTCATAGCACGTGACAGGACAAGATCGATAGCAGCAGACGTTCAGAATGTTAACAGGGTCTCATTACGACACACTGTATGTTAAACCAAATAAAAAGCGTTGAAAGTTAAGTGAGGACAAGGTAAATTAGGGAGCCCGTCTCTTTTCTCGCCGATATCAAATGAGAAATACCCTCAAGGTGATTTTCCCTCCCTTGTTATTCAGCCCAGCCTGAGTTTCTAATGTAGCCTACTGTAGTCTTGTCATCCATCAGGTTTATCTACAATGACATGGGCTTCGGCTTTCCATTTCCTCTGACACAATGACAGTCATTTGGGGCATCTGTGTATCACAATACAATTGAAATAATCTTTGTGATCAAATGTTTTAATCTGCCCACCGGGGGAGAGTGAATCGCCCCATCCTCTAAATTTGGACACCACCATCATTAGTTTAAAAGCCTGGGAGCCGGACAATGTAAGATTGATTGTAGATGAATTCTTCCTTGCAATCTCTAGGGAGATGAAAATAGCATGCAAATACACAACTGAGTTTATTGTGCCACCTGACCTCAAAATAAGCTACAAAGCAATGGGGTAGGATGCATTGGTTATATCAACATGCAAGCTGCATTAGAAGGATTTAGGTCCCCATGCATTATACTGTAGGAACAAGCTACTATACTGTAGGAACAAGCTACTATACTGTAGGTGCGACTAAAGTTTTTGCTGCAGTCCATCAACACACTCGGTGTAACAAGCTCACAGAGGTAACCAGAGGGTTTATCTTTCTAGACTAGAGGGGAGGGGTGGGGGCAGCAGGGGGTCCCAGGCGAACAGAAAGCATGGGGGGGGACTTAGGAACTAATCACTGCTCACATAATTTGGGAGACAGATTGTCTCTGGACCTAGAGTTGTTACTGAGACAGCTCATCATCCCAACTCCACAGGGCTGGACTGCAGCCTCTACAGTTATTGTGATTATAACAGTTACTCCAGTAGGCTACCGGGTACGTGGATTTTTTCCTTGAACACTGATGCATATGAAGCAGGTTGGAGACGTTGCTTGAACAGGACACTAATGCCTGCATCACCTGTATTCAGTCTGGCATTAACTCATATGGCAGAGGGGATTAACTGTCAGAGTTCATTCATCCAGTGTTAAAAGCCACCTGACATTACGCTGGCTCCTATTTAACATCAATCTCGTAATAGCAGTCTTACCGTACAGTTTCTTGCGTTTCTTGGTTTTGCACCAGATCAATATTTAGCAACGTGTAGAAGAGGTCAGGACGTTCCCCCGGATCTATAAACTAATTTCATCATGCCACAACCTGTCATAGCCAAATACAAAAATATTATATTATGTATTTGTTTTATATTAAAATGAATACCCAGTACGTCTTTGTCTTGGGAGAAAGGTCAAAAGAAATTACAGCATTTGGCAGTGTGCGCCTTACAAAACAACGAGTGACACTCTAAATAATACAGTGTTATTTATAACAAAATCATCGCCAGAGTAGAACAAGGAAACCATGAACGTTGCCAAAGAAAACAGTACAAGTGCTAAATAAACCTGCCTACCCAATTAATACCTACAACTAGCTAAAGTAGCACATTGGGTGGCAACCGATCTGTAACCAGACCACACCGAGGGATAGGATGCAAGTGCAGAACTTTAATAAACGATTTGAAGGTACTATAAATAATTCCTAAACGGGCATTAAGGTAAACCGGGCTATTCCAAAGGCAGAGTCGAGGTAGAGGCAGATGTTCGTAGACGGAGGGCAATATGGATGAACCAAAAATGTCCAGCCAAATTACATCCAAAACCCGCCCTAAAAAGGAAAGGATCCTTGCTTCATGTTCTTTACAAGTATAAATTTGGTGTGTACCAATGGGCTGCTTAACTGTCCACTTGTCCTTGTGTGAATAACTAAACCAAACAAAAAGCACAATACCGCGTATACCAAGAACCAAGTCGACTTTGCAAACACAAAATCAATCAGCTCCCGAATGGAAGACAGGTGAGGTTGAAGACTGACGAACAGCTGATTGGTCTGGAGCAGTAAATAAGATAAATACAAATAAATGACCTTACTTCCATGACTTTTAATTCTGTCCTGAGAATACCAGTCACCAGCTGTGTTTGTTCAATATTCTATAATTAAAATTATCCCAAGTTTATCTGATTGAAAACAGCAGCAGCATACACTACGCGCTCCAGTGGGAAGCGCTGAAATGTTTTCTTTCTTTGGGGGGGGGATACTCCATCTCGCAGGTCTGCTTTAAAAGGCCCTTGTCTACTCACCCTGACTGCACACAGGACCTAATCTTTTATTGAACAACCTGAATATCACAAACGAGTGTGAGCATCTTTATTCGTAACACTCAAAGGGACCAATCATTATCTTTTAATTACCACTACCCAATATTGGTCCCCATTACAGGACAGTAATTAATCTTACACCTTGGCAAACAAAGAGCCTGAGAGAAGGGAGGGGATTTGCACGAACAGCAAGTTCATAGCAACTCCCTTTGAGTTACATTATTTGCACATGAACACACATTGAATAATGAATTAATGGAGCATCCATACAGCTACAGAGAGACACCACAGAGGAGATAAAGGATTCATTACATGCAACGCCCATTAGTGAGCTTGATACAAATTATACACAAAGCCAGTTTGTTTTTCTCTGGTTTAGTTTTTTCACATGTTCTAATATAATTCAAGGCTATCATCCTTTTTTACAGGATTCTCGTGTACCATGGAGAGTTTATTCAAAGAGAATGGACGATAAGTACAAATGTATTGTGATCCGGGCTCATTCTAAATCCTGGTGTGTTACAGTACATCTTTGTATTTATTCAGTTTGAATGATTAATTCTGTTTACCCAAACTCGTCATGTTCCAAATATTCAGCTCATGCAACTTGTAATAATGAATCACTGGAGCAGGCTAGAAGTCTGGATTCTTAAAAATCCCTCTGAATATCAGGATTGAAATTAGACCACCACAACCGATGAAGAGAACTTATGAGTTGAGGCAATAATAGTGTAGCACTGACAGAAGCAGATCTTTCATGCATTGAGGGGAGGACAAGAACAAAATTATGGGA
The DNA here is from genome assembly GCF_963692335.1 of Osmerus eperlanus. Classification (NCBI taxonomy): domain Eukaryota; kingdom Metazoa; phylum Chordata; class Actinopteri; order Osmeriformes; family Osmeridae; genus Osmerus; species Osmerus eperlanus. The sequence continues at coordinate 4,108,878 of NC_085027.1, forward strand.
CATTTATATGGATATGAAAATTTGGCATGTATTTCCTCTGTCATACCCCAATGAAATTGCTATTAAATATCTTGCCATAGTTTTTTTTGGGGGGGTGACAGATTGCACAGGTCTTTTGTATTCAGGACAGATGACATTTTGAGCCTCAGTAAGTATTGACTCAGAGTAGTTTCATTTCAGCAGAAATCGAGATGTTGCAATTCCAATTCGTAGGTGTATAGTGAACATAATAGCAAATGAACCATGAACCTCATATCAACTCTAACATTACTGACAAGGCATCTCACTTTAGAAGAGCAGGCATGACATACTGGAGTACATGGATATATATATTTTTTGCAATCATGAGTGATATTTAAATAACATCCACACTCAAATCCATGCAAACCTAATATACTTATACTTATAAAGTCAATGGTTTAGTACTACCCTTATCGGAGATTATTTCTATCAACCAAACCAGGACTGAAAATATCATTATGACTTTGTGGTGGAATATTGTATATATTGTTTGTAGATTGCTTACAGTGTATACCATGTTGTGAGTGTGACATGAACTGTCCATATTTTCTCCTTTGAGATTCCCATTAAGCAATAACAAGCACATCTAATTGTCCTGTTCTCTCAACTCTATTTTTACCCAAGACAGAGAAAAGCTCATCACCGCTGCATGGAGAATCAGCAACAGTGAAAACAAATGGACAAGATATGGATGGCACTCGAGGCAAATGGCTCTGAGCTTTATCAAGCCTGTGGCAATTTGTCATTGTCATTTTCCATAGAGTAAGCCTCTCAGATTCTGCTATCCACACTCGTCACACGGAACATGATTCATCTGCATCCAGGAGAAAGGGTGAGTACCATCTCTGAATTAGCTATGAGTTATCTCCTCAATAACTTCTAATCAGGCTGCTGCCGTTTCCTCCACTGTAAACAAAAGTCATTACTGAAGATGTGATGGATGGAGGGTAGAGCGGGTCTTCTGCATGCTCAGGACCGCTGTGGAAGGCTCCAGAGCAGAACGCCTTAATTAGGCCCAGACCAGCCCAGCACTACTGAATGAGCTTGACAATAGCACACGTTTCACTTTCTAAAATAAGGCACTTCTTTGCAGTGTTTGTTGTTTTGGTGAAGTTCACTTTGTAAAATAAATAAATAAAAGGTTTGTAATGAGAGGAAAGCAATACTGTATCTTAGCTGCCGACTAATACACTTGAAAAACCCATGGGAATTTCAAAGAGAGCTATTTCTAGGACTGTTTTTCCATGTAAGACATAGTATACCGTATTTGCCATATACATACATGAAATGTGTTAAACTCTCCCACCTTGTATTACAGAGACTTTTGTTGTGTTTTATCAACACATTTGATTGCCTATGTGTTCTTCTGTGTTGTCTATACAATATCGTACAGGATGACTTGTGACAATATCCACTCTTATGACAACTCAAGAACATTATAAGAAATGAGAACCAGATTCAACATCTTACACTAGATGTGCAATCCTAATATTGTGCAATGTCTAATATTTAAAATATAGCACAGTAATCAAATAGGATGTTTTTAAAACTGACCAAAACTATGCTTTTGATCTTGATGTTTGAAAATGGAAATTGAGTAATGGTGCAAAAAATTTAGGTGATTACAATTTCACACTTGAATCAATTATAATAATATGATGCCTTCAGCTTAAGGAAAAGCTTTGATGTATTTATGATAAAAACATACAGTAGCCTACAGTAGCATATTAAAGAATACAAACACAGAAATCTGAAGAAAATATTTGCCATATGGTTGATGCTGGCTTTAATAATATACCATAGCTTGTATAATATAGTATGTCGGCCTATATTAATATGACATCACTTCTTTAGTTGACATTAATGTTCCACATGTATCTAATCAAATTGTAATATTTATACAAGAATAAGCTTTTATTTCATTAGACCCCAGATATGCGCAATTGACACACTATATGAATTAGGGGATGCAATTATGTCAACCTCAAATATACATGAGGGGTGTCATTGTAGGAGACAACTTCTGCACATGTAGAAAGCATGTGAGGTTTTGTGCACAGTATATGGTATATTATCTAGTGATCAAAACATCTAGGCTCTAGACTACTTAGGAGATAGACAGCCATCAGTTCATGCATGCCAGAAACAAAAATATTCACTGTATTTAAAAGACACATTTTGCAGTGTTCACAGAAGTAGACTGATACAACTATCTAGATGAATTGCATTATTTTTCCAATGTACAGTTTCTAAGTGCTTTCTATGATCCTAAACACAGGATCCATCTCCTGTCTCCTCAAAGTCCCAATGTCAACATCTTATGCCCAGTAAGACAATTTAACGATTACCAGGTGCTTTAAAGCTTTCTTCCTCAACAGATGATTGCATAATTGTAAGGATGTTTTAATCTGAGCAGCTATCCAAACTGTTTTGTCCTTTAAGGTATCCCAGTGTATTGTTAAGAACACTGTTTACCAGTTCTGTCTATCAGAGGGCACAGCATGTTGATCCCCAAACCCTTTCGAATGAATGATCACAGATTAATGAGTATAGTATACATATCAAAAAGTGATGGCATGGGAGAAACAAATCAACAGGCCATAAAACATGTTTTCATAATTTGATTGATGAAGAGTGCTTTTTCTTCTTCTCCTTCGATTTTGCCTCATTGCACATCTGCACCTGGGAACTGTCAATGTCAGCCCTGACAGGTTTCTCAATGTTGACTAATTTCCTGAGAGATGCAGAGGTCCACAAGACATTGATCTATTCTGCTTCCTGTTTTCAAGCAGTCCACAACATGGCTTTGAATTCTGTCAATATGTCCTAAAAACAATCTTACCTCCAGGCACTGGTTACCTGAATACATATAAATAGTATGTGTGGGGTAGCAAAGCCCAGAATCCAGGAGACCCAAGAACCTACTGTCACAGTAAGCAAATGGCCCAGGATAACATATTACTGTCAGTGAGAAGGTAGGACACCACACTGATGGCGTGAGCTTAGAATAATAAGTGCAAGTATATTTGCACGTCTCTGCAGCTTTTGGTAAGGATTTTTCTCAGGAAAGTTTAAACCTCAGTTTGTTCTGTCTAGCAGAATGCACCCCAGAGCATGTATAATACCATCTATTATTAAGCATATCACACTTTTTAAACCTTGTGCTGAAGTTTCATCTTCTTTTTTTGCAAACCAAAATCAGTTTTATTGATTGCTTGCTCTATCCATATTAAGGGTACAACTGACACACCCTGAGGGAACACTGTATTTGTCTGAGATGCATCCACCTAATTGCATGGTAAAACACTTGGTCTCTGTGCTTGACTTCCCTTTGACTGAACAACAGACCAGCAGAATGGAACATCATTACAGCATTGATGTCAAAAGGGTTTACAGTGAGCAATCTTGATCTCTAAGGGTTTCTCTTGCTCTTTACTCACAGTCAAGAACTCCTCTTTCCAACAGAAAATAGACCCTAATCTGACATAATGAGTTATGCACTTGAGCACTGATTGTGAATCTGCATGACGGTGAACGGGATGAGGATCTTTTTTAGAACTAACAAGGCTTTTTGATTGCCTGAAATCATCATATCCTCTGAGTGGAAGTGAGAGTGATTTGAAATGACTGCATTGTGCTCCACGTGATGGTCTTGGGCATTTGGTCCTCTTGTCTCACCAGACAGTTTTCAATTTCCAGTGTGCAGCAGCAGCAGCAGCAGGGAAAGCAAACACAGAGAGGGAAGAAGTCACGGAAACTGCAGCACTGGCCCCCCCCGTCAAAGCATATGGATTGAAATTCATGGCAGTGAGCTTAGATAAATTGACAGAGAAGTCCTAGTTGGCACCAACAATTTTACTTTGGACCAACAACGTTTGATTCTGGTGTCAATTTCCAACCAACCATTACTCATTCTACCAAGCTAATCCTTCTTCCTGCCCTTCGACCTCAATTCCTTGCTTATAAGACTTCCTTGCGAGGGACCAATGCCGCATAGACTTTGAAGTAAAAAAAAAAACATACAACATTTTCAAGGCTGGCATTTTCTGCCTTAAATCCCATGACATTTCTTCCCAGACCCTGAATGGGAGAATGAGAGCGACACAGAGAGGGGCCAACCAAATAAACCCTTCCTAGGGGCTGAAGCCACTAATCTGTAATTTAATTTCAAGCGGGTGTCTGGACCATGAGGACGTGGAGCAAGGTCAGGGGCTACTGTACTGAAAGAGACGTGCATCAAGAGGCACAGCCCAGGGTTTGATCAACAGCCTCATCCAGGTTAGGAGGAAGAGAAACACAGAGGAGAGGTGTGGAGAGAGGAGGGGAGGTGTGGAGAGAGGGGGGGAGGAGAGGTGTGGAGAGAGAAGGGGAAGTGTGGAGAGAGGAGGGGAGGTGTGGAGAGGTGTGGAGAGAGGAGGGGAGGGGAGGAGAGGTGTGGAGAGAGAAGGGGAGGGGAGGTGTGGAGAGAGGAGGGGTGGAGAGAGGAGGGGTGGAGAGAGGAGGGGTGGAGAGAGGAGGGGAGGTGTGGAGAGAGGAGGGGTGGAGAGAGGAGGGGTGGAGAGAGGAGGGGAGGTGTGGACAGAGGAGGGGAGGTGTGGAGAGAGGAGGGGTGGAGAGAGGAGGGGTGGAGAGAGGAGGGGAGGTGAGGTGTGGAGAGAGGAGGGGAGGTGTGGAGAGAGGAGGGGAGGTGTGGAGAGGTGTGGAGAGAGGAGGGGAGGAGAGGTGTGGAGAGAGGAGGGAATGGAGAGGTGTAGAGAGAGGAGGGGAGGTGAGGAGAGAGAAGGGGAGGGGAGGTGTGGAGAGAGGAGGGGAGGGGAGGTGTAGAGGACGAAGGGGAGGTGAGGAGAGGTGTAGAGAGAGGAGGGGAGGTGAGGAGAGAGAAGGGGAGGGGAGGTGTGGAGAGAGGAGGGGAGGTGTAGAGGACGAAGGGGAGGTGAGGAGAGGTGCAGAGAGAGGAGGGGAGGTGAGGAGAGAGAAGGGGAGGGGAGGTGTGGAGAGAGGAGGGGAGGTGAGGAGAGGTGTAGAGAGAGGAGGGGAGGTGAGGAGAGGTGTGAAGAGAGGAGGGGAGGAGAGAGGAGGGGAGGTGAGGAGAGGTGTGGAGAGAGGAGGGGAGGTGAGTAAGTAAGTAAGTAAGACTTTATTTATATAGCACATTTCATAAAAGAATTGTAGCTCAAGGTGCTTTACATAAAATCAATAAAAACAATAATACAAGTGATAAACAATTCAAACAAAAATAAAAATCCCAATAAGATCTCTGTTCAAGAGAGAAAACAACTTTAAAAAGTAGGAAAATCCTTTTGAGATAAAATTACTTAAATGCTTCGGTAAAAAGGTAGGTTTTAAGCTGTCTTTTAAAAATGTCTAGAGTGTTTGCTTCCCTAATATTTATGGGTAATTTGTTCCATAGTTTTGGGGCGTAATTGACAAAGGCCGAATCACCAATCTTCTTATGACTGCTTCTGGTGACCTCTAATAGGCCTGCATTTGATGATCGCAGTGTTCTAGCTGGTGTGTAGTTTATAAAGGAGTTAGCAATGTAGCTAGGTCCTTGAGGTGAGGTGTGAAGAGAGGAGGGGAGGTGAGGTGAGGTGTGGAGAGAGGAGGGGAGGTGAGGTGTGAAGAGAGGAGGGGAGGTGAGGGGAGGTGAGGTGTGGAGAGAGGAGGGGAGGTGAGGAGAGGTGTGGAGAGAGGAGGGGAGGGGAGGTGTGAAGAGAGGAGGGGAGGTGTGGAGAGAGGAGGGGACGGGAGGTGAGGTGTGGAGAGAGGAGGGGAGGTGAGGAGAGGTGTGGAGAGAGAAGGGGAGGGGAGGTGTGGAGAGAGGAGGGGAGGTGAGGAGAGGTGTGGAGAGAGGAGGGGAGGTGAGGAGAGGTGTGGAGAGAGGAGGGGAGGTGAGGAGAGGTGTGGAGAGAGGAGGGGAGGGGAGGTGTGGAGAGAGGAGGGGAGGTGAGGAGAGGTGTGGAGAGAGGAGGGGAGGGGAGGTGTGGAGAGAGGAGGGGAGGTGAGGAGAGGTGTGGAGAGAGGAGGGGAGGTGAGGAGAGGTGTGGAGAGAGGAGGGGAGGTGAGGGGGTGGCCTGGGCGGGGGGGGGGGGCTCAGTGACTGCTATCTCTCAGAGCATTTCCTGTGCTTGTAATGCTCCAGCTAGGTAATTCCACATGTGACAGTAACAAACAATCAGAGAGGAAACTCATTATTCAAAACAAGGAAGACGTCTGGGATGACTGAGCATCAGAAAGCGGTGAGTCCTAAAAATAAAAAGCGTCTCGTAGAACAATTCAGCCCATCCAGGTTGATCTGCATGTAAATGAAATATTTGTATTACTCTGACCATTACTCATGTTTTACTCATTATGTGGAAGGGCCTAGACTGCAGATAAATCACTTAATGGAAAAATGGAGATATGAATTTGAGTAGAGGGGCTAATCCTCTAGGTGTGGAGATACAGTATATGTAACAAGCTGGACCTGTTCTGCCTCAGTGGTCACACACATTTCGACTGAGAAGGAGCCCAATAATCACCACTGACCAAGTAGTTTCATATGTAACTTTAATGTAAACAGGCAGTGAACTTTGGCATTCATACATGGACGTTTGTCACATGGACTAGCTCAAGTACCTGAATAGAAACTAATTCAATAAAACAACCTCTACAGTATTGTACTGTACTGTATTCATAAAACATAGCAAAACTGGCAGTAGAGAATAGAAGAGAGACAGTGTTCATTAAAAACAATTTCTTACTTATAAGGCTGTCAGGTCTGTGGAAAAAAAACAGGGTGGATCCCATGCACCATTTGCCGTTAGTTGGAGCTTAACTGGCATTCATTTTCAATTCCCCCCCACAGTTATTGAATATAGGAGAGCAGCAAAGACTGACAGGTACAAGTTACCCCAGCGGCAGTCGTTAATTAGCAAGTCCAGGAGTAATGGGTGAGCCAGGCTCCCTTTCTGGCAGGAAGACACTGACGGCAGTCTCAGCTGGGGCATCTCTGAGGCGCTTCTCTTCCTATTAGACAGCAGATCTCCAACCTGCTTCCTTACTCGTCCAATAGTGGAGAGACGGGATGTCAGGATCGGTGAGGAAGTGTGTCTGCTCCAATGGTTGTCAACCCGGAGCTTCTCACCAGCGCACCGCGTGGAATTAACATGATGTCATAAACACATTCACACACTGCCGGGATCCTCCCTTAATTTGAAAAGAAGGTGAGGATGACATGGGCCTATGTACAGTAATGGGATGGGATGTGTTTATGTATTTTGATGAGTGCCCAGGGGAAAATACGTCTTTGAGAAAGGAGATGATAGACTCGTCTCGAGTTGAGCTCAGTTTTGACATTCGGTTGGGGATGGGTATGCCAGTCTCCTGGTTGATGGATGGGTGCAGTGGGATTAGCAGACAGACTTACTGTATCTCCATCCTACTGACTGGCCTTCCCTTCTGAAACACACACACACACACACACATAATAATTATTCTGGTCACAAGGAAGAAGGTTATCAGATTTAGAATTGTTGATAAGGTGAGGAAACTTTAGAGATCAGTTTGTATGCAACAATGAAACCCTCCCTGTGACATCTAAATACAGATGTGATCACAACCCTTAAATGTAAGGAGACACTGACACAACGTCACTAATGATCCAGTGCTTTGGTTATCCTAAAAAAGTGATTTTATAATACTTCAAAGTCTTCAGCTTTTAGTTTGAACTGCAACAATTAAAAAGTGAACCTTCACATTTTTAAACTCTTCTGGACTCAGTAAACTTATAATCCAGACTGCTTTTTCTGCTGACCCATACACCCCCCCCCCACACACACACACGCATGCACACACGCATGCACACACACATGCACACACGCATGCACACACACACACTGACTGCTAGCATAGCAGCTCTTCTACCTGCATCATTAAACTGTTTAGAGAATTAGCTTGGACAGAATGTAATTATGTCACACATGACGCCCTCCCATTTTGGGTTTAAAAAAGCAAAAGAGCCGGCTATTAGCATAAAGGTTCCGTTTCTATACATAATTAGAGTCAATCATATACACCTGGATGCAGACAGTGCCTGATGTACAAAATTAAGAGATAAAACTGTCAGTTTAGAGAAAGATGAGTTTTTCAAGAAAGGTAATATTAGAATTAGCCTACATTAAATGGGGAGGGAGAGATGGGTTAGGTTATGCTTCATATTGCTTCATGTCTGGCCATACATGCTCTGTATTCCATGAAGACATCCTTGTAAAGGGCTCTTTTGATTCTGTTGTGCCTTGAGTGAAGAAGCGTGCAGACCGGGAACAGATGCTGAGCTCACATGGGGCTGGTGCAAACTGTCTACATTCTGTCACCGTTTCCTGAAAAAAGGTTCTGCCAATAGTTGTAACCCTCTTTTTAATTACTGCTGAACGCTTCTTCCGCATGGAGATTGACCTATTTCTGAAGGAAGCATCAGCATGTGTCTGAAGTACAACAGATCAGTATCAAACAGGTCCAGAGATGGGAAGTAACAAAGTACAAATACTACCAGATTTTTCTGGTATCAGTACTACACTATTTATTTTTCTGACCACTTTTTACGTTTCACTCACAACAGATGTTTTACACAAATATCTGTACTTTTTACTTCCTACATTTTCAACAAGGGAGACAGCAATGTTGACATGAGAATAGAGACATTCCTGATCACCCATGGCCATATGAGGAAAAACTAAATTGTTGGTGTCAAAAAGGATTCCTGGCGAATGCTCTTGTGCCTTTTTGTATTACTGTATTAATATGATGTGAGGTCCAACAGGTAGTAGTCATGGTTACTTTATACTTAAGTATATGTCAGAGCCCACAGTTCTTTACTTTAACTTGAGTGAAAAAGTGTAGTCAGTACTACATATTCTGAGTCTTTTTAAACATGAGTATTTGTACTTCTACTTGAGTGAAAGATGTGTGTACTTTTGCCATCTCTGAACAGGTCTAACAGAAAGCGAGCAGGAAATACTGACATCCTGACGAGGATAAGAAGCAGGTCAGATGACTGTAACGTCTGAGTCCATCTACAACATTTTCTTGGGAATCAGGAGACAGAGGGTAAACATATCCATATGTATTATAGAACTGTGCTCCCTTTGAAAACTCACTTCTGCTTCCCTGCTAGCGTCCTCCTCTGAGGGCAGCAAAGCTCTGCTCCTAATCCATCACCCAAATGAACACAACACAATATTTTCACACCTGCATGCCTCTCATCGGATTCAAATCTACTTTCAGACTCCCTTTTGGAGAGGAATGAGGCTTATCTCGTAGAGGAGGTCAGTCTAAACCGGCAAAGTCAGCAACGGGAGTAAAATAAAAATACCTCAACCTTCTCTTCTCTGAAGATCTGAAAAATGTCTGGAAAACAACCACAGACTGACAACAAGCTAACCTGATAGGATTGTCTGTGCTGTCAACACGAGCAATTGAAACTTTAGACAGAGTGCGGTTGAACTCAGTGTTGAACACGCTAGAACTTTTCTCGTCTGAGAAATCTCGTCTGAGAAATCCTACATCAGTGGAATAGCACCCTTCTTCTTGTTAGCAGGTGAAGATGCAGCCTGATGGACACTTTCATTTACTGCCAGTGTAGAAGATTGCAGTCTAATTTGCTCAGGCTATTGGAGATTGTTCACTTAGAAGACACAGCGGCACACTGGGATCATTCTAATGAAGCTCTGTAAAACCACGGCACACTTACTTCTCTGCTCATTTGCATTGAAATGGAAGTGCCATACTTCATTCTCTTCCTTGATAACTGTCCTCTTATTTATATATTTGCAGAACATTGAACAGAAAACCAAAAGGAAACCGCTGGCTGTTTTGTGACAAGGACGTAAATGACGACAACAGGATACATCTTGAAAGACCAAACTTCTGAAAGTTTCAGGTTGAAAAGTATGAGAATTCAACGTTCTGCAAAAGCAACATTGAGAGCGTCTTCCTGGTGCTGAGTTAGCACCTAGCAGCAGATTGTTGTTGTTTCTTGTAAGGACTGTCATAGGAAGAACAAAAAAAGTTCCCATCTGGGTGATTATTATTGTAATGTCTAGAAAAGAGTATACACTCGCTAAGAGTATATAATGCACTACACATTTCTTATTTTAAAAATGAGTGTCTTTTCAGCTTTTTTGTTCCTTGTTAGTGGGTAAACTGTGATTACAGGTTAAATGACCTAGAAAAATGCATCCTCGCTGTGTCAATGACACCACTCTGTATCCTCTACTCCCCAGTCCAATAACAGAGGGTTACACATGGGGACAGGACAGGAGGAGGGAGACACAACATGTCACCTCACTCCAGCATCATGCGTCATCCTCTGAAAACCTCATATGTAACTCCCCCCCCCCCCCCACACTATTTCTATTATTTTGTCTGATTTGCCCCCTCCAATCTCCTTCAAGGCCCCCTGGTGTTAATTATATCACTGCTTTCCCCTGGAGCAAGCTCGGCCTGTGGAAGTGCATTCATCTTGATTCTCCACTCCAGTACAAAGGCTTGTTTGAAGAGACTCCTGTGGTACCCCCAAAGGCAAGGGGGTGATTCAGAGCCAGGAGTCGGTGGAAGACGGAGCAAAGAAAAGAGCTGAAGATCATTCCTTGTTTACGGTGGGAAAGATGCATGCAAATCAACTCCCTCGCTCCCTCTCCTCATATTAGTTTTAATCTGTATCGTGATAAATATTTCAAGTACTGACGGAGAACATTGAGAAAGTGGTGACCACTGGCTTATAGTTGTTGTGATTTATTTATCAAGGTACGGAGGTCACTGCTGTGTCAGAAGCACATTCCACCAGGACTGAGTGATTGCTGGGAGTGCCACAAACTATCTCTCTCACCCGTGTCCTTGTGCCAGACCTAGTATACTCTGTTCTCTGTGCTGTTGAAACCACAGCACAAAGTTCCCAAAGGTCAGACATGATATTCCCTCTCGGCGAATGAATGTCCTGTAATACTCTGACACAATAATTGCTCAAAGTTTAATAGAGACCAGCCACTCCCCATCCCCACGTACCACTTTCATCCAACAGATGCGTTTTCCTCAACTGAGACTGTCACCCATGCGTGCGTGCACACACACGCACACAACCGCACAGACATGCAGACCACATACACACATAAAAACACGCACACTATAAGCAGCACTTGGTGCTGGGAATACCCATGTGGCAATTTATGACGAGCAGTGATGCTTGCCCTCCTGCTATATGCTGTCCATACGCTGTGGTGTCAGTCACATCCACACACAGCCATCTCACTGACAGACTATCTGCCAAACCTAGGACTGTTCTTTTTATGAAGACTAGTCATTCAATAAGGACTGAAAGCAGAGGAGATCGAATTCAGATTTCCCTGTAAGGATTCTTTTCAGACCATTGTAAGGTCGAACAATCAGTTACGTGTGTGTGTGTGTGTGCGCTCATTTGATCATGCATGTGTGTCTGTGAATGTGAAATGGAAAGGTGCTACAGGTACAGTATATAGTTATGTGTTATGTAGTTATGTTGTGCTGTGTTTGCATTGTGTCTTTGTAATCTACATGTTTATGTGGGGCTCTGTCCTTGCTGTGCTTGAGAAGTGCGATCAATGGAAAACGTATTCATACTTTCAAACCGGATGTGAATTATGCTAACTTTCCAGGTATTCTGAAAGGATCCAGCACATTACTCTACAGTACATGTTTTCTCAAGTAAGAAATTTGGTTGACTTGATTTTTGCCTGAATCAATTTATATTGTTTCATCTCAGCTCCCTTTACTCTCCATAACCTTGTGCTGCTGTAAACAGGCATGCAACCTGGCTCGTCAACACAGCACTTGTCAACCATCTTAAAGCTCAGAGTCCTTTCATTCTGTCCAAAGTATGTTCTCTCCCGACATCACAGTAAGAGTAAACACACTTCAGAAAGGTACGCACATAAAAGGTATCTCCCTCCATGGCGGCAGATTTCCATTTGAGGAACTACTTACCATTTCCATTTCTGACGTCTGTAAATCTCTTGATGTTTTGAACATCCTCTCTGATTATTTGACTTTGTAGACAATAACAATAATATGGGATTCACTGTTTTGAGCAGAATCATAAAGACTCGCTCTCAAATCAACACTTGCTCATTGTTTAAATGGATTGTGAGGTTTATTTATTTATTAGTTTATTTGACAGGGACAATGCAGTTAAACATAGCAACAGAGCAAAGTTTGCAGCTGATGTGATGCACATAGAGTTTCTAGCAAGAGCTAATTTTCAACTCCCGTCCCTGGATGAGCCTTTCTACAATAGCACATAATAAAAACAATATACAATTTTAAAAATACAGAATAAAAAAATACACATTCAGAACACACACATTCTAGGAACTAATTCGAAGGGTACACAATGCAATTGTACTAATTGAAAACTCATTCACGCTCAGACATTTACATGGGTACAGTTTTGGTTTGCTTTCAGCCATGCCTTAAGCCTAAAGGTGAACATTTTAAACTTAGAAATTATCTTAATCTCTGTGGGCAGTGAGTTCCACAGTTTACAAGCCCTGTAAGAAAAGGCTGATGTACCAAAAGATGTCCTGCGCTGTGGGACTTTACAATTTTGGTTTAGGGAGCCCCTTGTCACTCCTTGGTTGTGTGGGTGTTTGTGTCTGAAATGTTTATTGTATGAGATTGTGTCGATAGAGGACTGCTATGTGTGTGTGCGTGTCGTAAAGACCTACAGTACATGGTAAATTCAGACAATATGTGGCCAATGAGAAAAGCAATGTGAGGAGGAATATGTGTGTGTGTGTGGAGGGCCTCTTCATCCATGTTATTTAGGGTGTTTCGGCACCCAGTGGTTTCTTCAGCCAAGACCCTGAGTGGGGGGATATTAAGTGGTGTTGACAGGCTACACCAGAGACCACCCCTCAAGTCGACTGAACACAGCCCTGCCCATGTCACCACGATGGCCTGATAAACAGCCTTCGTGACTCATACATCACCTGAGAGACACATTCTGAGGTGCAGAAATGCAACCCACTGCCTACCCTCCTCCAGGCCATGTGTGTGTGTGCGTGTGTGTACGCACGTGACAGTGTGTATGTGTGTTTGTGATTGCACGCGTGAGTGTGTGTCACTGTGCTGTGGATCACATCCAGTCTCTCATCTGCATTATGAGTAATCTATGGTAGCTAATTGAGCCCACAGGCAGTTGGTTTCAATGAAGGCTCTTGCATTTTTCAAGCAAAACAGGCAATAGTGAGCTCTCAGGGGGGGTTACTCACTGTCTAGAGGCAAACAGAGCAGAACTCCTACCGTGTTCATTAGCTGTCATTGATCAGTGAATCAGTCCCAGTGCACCTCTCATGCCACTGTCGAAATATTGCCACTTTTCTACCATAAAAAATAATAATTTATAAAGGTAAAGAAAATTGAGCTAGAACAGCATTTTCCTCGTTCAATTTTTCACTGCATGTTTTCGATGCGTACGAGCCCTCGTTCTTCCAACCCACAGCATAGTGCATATGCAGACTTTTCTGTACGTTAGACCTATTCATCCGATAGCCTCCGGATATCAATATGGTGCCGGTATTTGCACATTTTGTTATTGGCTTTCTTCAGTGGTCATCACAATGTAGCTGGCTATTCTGTCACTGAGCAGATGTACCGTTCTGTAAGGCTGCTGAGGTTTAAGCACGCTGATAAACGGCTGAGACAATACCATAAATAATGTAGAGGAGCTGAGAGGGTGAGTGAGAGTGAAACTCCAATCCCAGATAGCCTGAACTTCCCATGATAGCGTCCAGCGTAAGCGTCCTGTCCGACATCATCAACGTCAGACAGGCCTTGCCCGGTGGTAGACAAGCAACACCCGAAGGGTCCCGTCTTTCCGAAGGGGCTATATCCTGTCCCAACAAAAGGAAAGGTCAGCGCATCGCCAGGGACAGCGCCAGCGCAGCACGCCAGCGGTCGCTTTCCTTTGAGGAGACTGTGAAGAAACGCTCTTGGAACACTTTCTACCCCCGTTTTTTTATGTCTCACTTTATTTCACCCCTAGTTATCTCTTCCTCATTCTTAACGGAAGAGCTGCTCGTGGTGATGAGCTGCTCGAGACAAAAAAAAAGCCCCTCTGCCCGCTGGCTGTAGAACGTAACAATGAGATATATTCTACGAGTGACAGCCCAGAGTTTAAGTGGATATATAGGGGAGAATTAAATCAATATTTCAGAATTCTAGTAAGGAAGTGGGGAGGAAAGGGCTATTATCTAGCCATAATTGTACCTATAGGGTCCTTTTAGATGTATTAATATCTAAAATCTCTACAATCTCAATCGCTAGTCCACAACTTAGTAAGGTAGGCTAGGATGTATATGGCTCTCTCTCTCCAATTTAAATGATTCTTTTTATTCTCCTTGTGTCTGGAAACGGCTTCTCTTTTCATTTGCAGATGTCTGGCTGATACGCTATGCCAGCATGTATGCTCAATCTTCTGCGCCAGGGGGATTCTTTGAAGCCCTTTACATCGAAGAGTCTGCGTAATATACGTTGAAGAGGGAGGGATCATTAGTGTCATCATGACCACTCCATGCTGAAGGCAAATGAATTTGGATAGTGCTTACATCATTTGAGAGACGAACACAAGGGCAAAGGCTAGAGTCCTCCATATTGCCTAGAACCTCCCTCAAGGACATGACGGTGTCCCCAGAAATGGAATGATATGAATGCGCCCATAGCACAGTTTACTGTTTCAAAATGCCCACATTCATTCAAATGCTTTGCTCTGCTGACTCACTCACCAAGGTAACCCAGGCTATGAACAACAGTACTTTGTGAACAGCACTGTACGTCTAGCCAGCTCTTTGCTCCACACTAATGAAGTATGGGGAAACATAAATCACATATAAGCATAAACATCAATATACCAAAGGTTTATGAAAACAAAATGGCCCATGACACTAAAACAAGATAATCAGATGCACTGACTTCCGTTATTAAACAAGATATGCTGCACTCGGCATAAACAAGCTGATCAATACATATATATATATATATAAAAAAACTGCCACACAAATATTAAAAGAATTGATTAGAGGTGATTCAGCAGAGAGGGTTGTGGGTTTACAGGATATTGGCCTGCATTAGTGGTGGACCTTAAGGTGAGGTTATACTGTAGTCATGACAAATAACCTCCCAGTCATTCCTGGGCCTGGGACTTTATTTGGGGTAGTTACAGAGAATGAAAATCTCCACCCTCCATCAGACTGTAGTTTACTTACTCTACATACTGTAGTTTTATGTCTAGACCCAATCTGGGCTCAATAAAAACATGCTGTAACTGTCCAGTGCTGTAATAAAGAGATGCACTGTATCCCTGACGCCACACTTTGCTTTCAGTTATGACCTCATGAAAAACAAAAGCGCTGTAAAAAGATAAAGGTACGTAGTGTAGTAGTAGTGTCTTTTACACAGTGCTGCTCCGGTTTTGCCTTCAGAGCCACCACGTTGCAAGCTGTGGCAGAACAAAATGTATGGAGGGGCCTTATGAAGCCACCCCAAATATCCACATGCAGTATCAAACTTCCCTTGTCAGGATAAGAAAAAAGGGAAAAACAGATTCTCCAGGAAAAAAAAGCTGCAACGACAGAAATTCTCTCCTCGGCCTTCAAGGCTTTGTCCTCTGTCTGTAACAGTGGCTTCCCTAAAATAGCTGCTGTGTTTCCTCACCAAAAATTTGTTTTCTTTCATTTGTCCCAGCAGAGACCCGCCCAGTGCCCAGGAAGTGAGCTGTGGAGCCTGTCGAAGCGTGGCCACCGAGCCTGGGGTCGGTGCGAGGGACCTGCCGATCCCCGTCCCCAGAAAGAGGGGCCACATGGGGCCCGGGGGCCCAGGGGCCTTGCACTGACACCAGCCAGGACCCGGTCACTGGGAGATAGATGGTGCTTTCCCTGTCTGTCTGTCTAGCACTGCATTACTGCTTGTGTGCATGCTCCCGGTCACCCTCGCTACACTGCTGTCTGCACAGAGAGAACACCACAAACTCAATGTCTCTCGTGTCTCCGTCGCACTGTGGGATATTGGAGGGTAGTGGGTGAGTCATTTCAACACGACCAACCATAGTGATTTATGCAGTTTAATTCATGTCCTGCTATGTACTGTAAATGGGATTGTTTTCCCAAACTGACATGAGCCAGTAAAATAGACTTGTTGAGGCATATGAGATTATCAACATCTAGTGCACGCGTCTGGCACAGAAACATGTGGCTTATTCCCAAAGATTTATCTATCAATTTCTTGTGTCATTTTAGTGGCTCACACAAGCACACCTGGTGTTGACAGATTAATGACCCATAGCTCAAATGATTACCATTAATTAGTTTGCAAGGGGGGCTACGGGGGAGCAAGGCATCGAAGACGACTTTTAATAGCAGGGCACTGAAATACGTTTGCCATGGCAACCAATGACACCACGGCGTTGAAAATCAAATGTCAAGACTTTCGCAAACTACTGATTGTCCTTCACAGAATTAATGCAGCCTAACCTCATCACAGAAACAGTTACATACTGCCTTTTGAGACCTTGGTCCTCAAGAGCACTTACCGATGAAAATACCAGGCAATTGTCGGAGGAAGAAATGAGTTGTGAAGATACTGGAGCAGCGCACACACACACACACAAACACACACACACACACATAAAGACAGGCACAAATAAGCTCAGACAGAGCCTGGTTCATTTGATGTCATCCTTACTCGTATTGTAAGCAAAACACACACACACAAACACACACACACACGCACACACACACACAAGGACCTCACAGGTGCTCAAACAAGCACAAAACACCAACATGGACACACATAAGCACATGCACACACAAACGCAGACAAAGAATTTTGGATTTTAATTCATCCTTACCTGTATTAATTTGGCTTCAGCTTTTCAGAGGTGTCATGGCTGAAAAGAAAAAGAAACAGGAACATAAGCTCAATGAAGACAGCCCGAGAACTGGGGATTTGGGTCACATTGTGGATACAGGCAAAGAGCCTACAAGGATAGCTACTGCAGTGTAAAAGACTGTTCTAGAAGCATGCACGTTCCCTGAGGTTGTTCCAGTGTCACACGAGACCAGTCAGTGCTCTCCCATATTATTGCACACCTAACGAGGAGTCTCCCTGATGGGAGGATGAACGAGCGAGATCACAATCAACCTCCCTCCCTTGAACCCCCCACCCCCCCTCCTTCACTCCCCCCCCCCCTCCCCTCTCCACTCCTCCCCTCCTCCCCTCCTCCACTCCTCCCCTCCCCTCGTTCTGTCTCTCCTCCCTCGTCTCCGTGCAGCAACCTTGCCATAGCTAACAGGAAGCAGAGGGCACAGTGCTTTATTTAATTAGCCACTGCAGCTGAGTGCTCATGTGGAACCGGAGCGCCCCTCGGAACACAAACGGGGTGGGGGGGCAGAGGAAGGAGATGGATCAGTGCCCTCCCCCATGGGGGGAGAAGGGGGTGGGGGGGTAGCTGGTGACGGCGCCTCTGGAACCCGGGTCAGGCGACGCAGGTGATGACGTCGGCGGTGTAACTCATCCCGGAGACGGGCCGCTCAGTAAGGCTCACGGCCCTCCCCCCCCCCCCCCCCCCCCTCCGCTGTCCCCTTCTCTCCTCCCAAAGACAGTTTTAGACACGCCTTTATGCAATTACTATCTATCTAATATTCTAATCAGGACGGACGTGCGCTGCATTGGTTGTTCGCAGGGTTGCCGAGAAGCGGAGAGCAGGGGAGAGGGAAGAGGAGCGCCGGGGCCTCCAGTTTGACTGCTTTCATTAGGTTTGACAACACTCATTATTCCACATGATTTAAGAGGTGCTATTTCTACCATATCTCTTGCCATGTGACAATGATCCGCTGGCCTTCTCTTCACGGACTAGTAGATAACCTCTAAGAGGACACCAACCCTCGGTCTGGCCTGCTCTGTACACATAGCACACAACATGATGAACACAGCTCAGCCCTGAGGGAGAGGAACTCCCTAAGCACACTTTTAAACTCGCCACCCCTTGTGTTAAACTTGCCACCCCTATGTGTATCACTAACCGGAAATGCCTTGTACTCGTACTGTATGTTCACCCCAGAAACACTATGGGGGGCATGAGGGGGAGAAGATTTGAACTTATGTTATGGTTAAGTGTTGAACCGTGGAAGCTCAACCCAGGGACAAATGAAACGAGTGATGAGAGATTGCTGACTTTGAGGTGACACTGGCACGTTTTATCCAGAGTGAAGTACAAATACTTCAATCAGAAGATCACGGATCGAGAAGTGCGGAGCACCAAACCGTATTTTGGCGGGCAGAGACAAGGAATGTCCTGTGTTCATGTGCATGGGTGCAGTCCCCAAACCCAGCCCTGTGAAGCATGGGGACATGTGTCTTTCTAATGAGCGCTCCTGCAGCCATCCTGTGGCCTATATTTGCTAATGAAGGCATCGCAACTGACTACATATCTTTAGGAGCTAATGATGGACTGCTGGGAGACAGCACCACAAACAGCTGAATGTGTACTGCGTCCCATGACGCAGTACAGACTGGGATATGTTACACAACCCAACATCAATGGTCACTCCCAAACGACGTTGTCTCGGCATAAAAGCCTTAGCCGTGTAACGTTCAGCTCGTTTGCGAGAAAGAAAAAAGAAAAGACAGGGACTAAAATCCGGGTAAGGAGGCCTCTCTGATGTTAGAGCTTACAAGAGCTTATGGAGCCTGGCTAAACAAGACTACATGATGCCAGGCATGGTTTGAACCAAGAAGAAGGGTTGTGTTCCCCCGGGGAGAGGAGAGAGATGTTAACACCAGGGGACATCAACTCTCCCCAGCTTTGTTGCTTGATTTAAGGCTTGTGAACACAGGGGGTTCTGTGTCCTATTGGATGGTACACCCTGCGGAGGGTGGGATGTCCTTTTCCCTAGGTAGACATCTGCCAGTCATCCTCGTCCAGATGTACCTCGCACCTCAGATCCCCAACGAAGCCGCCGCCAACCGTGAGGGAGGAGAGCAAGCTCCAAACAGAGGTGACTTTGAGTCGGAAACAGCTGCCTGTGCTGTTGTCTGTGTGAAGTCACCTTTAATACCCCTACCCCCTCCTCCGCCTTCTTAAAAATCAACAAGACATTTAGGATGATGAGCTCGCATGCTTTAATATGGTTCTGCCCATTTTCAACCCATCCCTCAAAGGCGGAGCCTTCGGAGTAGAGGAGATGGGTGACAGAGGGCCATTCATTCGGTTTAGCATTATAGGGCGTGACATTAGCTAGTCCCCCACCTTTGCAGGACCTTGACTCGGCAAGGGTAAAGACGGGGTTAATTCAGTCACGCAGTGCCGAGCCCATTTTCACATTCCTCTCCCCTTTCTGAGGGTGTTTCAAATTGCTCTTTCTGATGATGCTTCCTCAGTGAAAGAACTGGGTCACGATGAGTCCTCTCTGTGCTCAGCCAGGGCCCTGTTGCTATGGCCAGTAGCTGCTCTGAGCCCAATAGGCAGGGAGAGAGGGGAGGCAGGGAGAGAGGGGAGGCAGGGAGAGAGGGGAGGCAGGGAGAGATGGGAGGCAGGGAGAGATGGGAGGCAGGGAGAGATGGGAGACAGGGAGAGATGGGAGGCAGGGAGAGATGGGAGGCAGGGGAGGCAGGGAGAAATGGGAGGCAGGGGAGGCAGGGAGAGATGGGAGGCAGGGAGAGATGGGAGGCAGGGAGAGATGGGAGGCAGGGAGAGATGGGAGGCAGGGAGAATGGGAGGCAGGGGAGGCAGGGAGAGAGGGGAGGCAGGGAGAGATGGGAGGCAGGGAGAGATGGGAGACAGGGAGAGATGGGAGGCAGGGAGAGATGGGAGGCAGGGGAGGCAGGGAGAAATGGGAGGCAGGGGAGGCAGGGAGAGATGGGAGGCAGGGCATGCAGGGAGAGATTGGAGGCAGGGAGAGAGGGGAGGCAGGGCATGCAGGGTGAAGGGAGACAGCGGTGGAAGGAGAGGCAGGGAGAGAGAGGGGCTGGAGCTGGGCAGAGAGATGGGAGCCAGCCTGAGTGTAGGCTGCTCTCAGATTACAGCCCTGCTTTAAACAGCACATCACGCTCAGATTACAAAACTAATGTCAGAGAGGAGGTGGGGAGGTGAGGATTGTGGTTGGGAGGGTGTGTGTGTGTGCGTGTGCTTGTGTGTAGACGACGGGAGGGATGTGCAAGATTCCATGTCCTAAGGCTCTGCCAGTTTCAAGAGAATCCTGGATTGTAGGCATCCTGTTTGCTAAACATTGCTCACCAAGCTCTCCGCCTTTCAAAGCAGCAAAGGAGAAGAGGCCTGCGGTTGAAATACATGAGCCCTGGTCCCCAGTTATCATTGGTTATTGTTCCAATCAGGCTGCCTTTGAAAGGGGAGACGAGCTCTCCCCTGGACAGCTCATTAAGATAAAGCACAAACGCGGCTCCCCCATCATCCTGGATTTATTAAAGTGGGCTTCATTTCAGCTCCTTTGTCTTGCACAGGAACCTCTCCCTTTGTCGGTGCAATTGGAGCCAGATGGCAAAACAAAGCCTGTGTCTGGAGTGTTTAAGGAGGTCTCTCTCCTCTCTCTCCAAAGGCAGGCCCGGTGGTTGAGCTTCTCTGTATAATATATTTCCCCTCCGCCTGCCCTCCTTCCCCGCCCCCTACCTGGCCTGCACAGGTGTGCCGTGAGAGGGCAGGGTGGGCCGCCGGGCGGCGATTAGGACTTGTTAAGTTGTTGCATGAATGTGTAGGACCTCTGAGGGTTAAACGGTTCTCTTCACCTCTCCACTCTGCTCTTCTCCTCTCTTCACCTCTCCTCTCGTCTCTCCTTCTCTCGTCACTGCTCCTTTCCTCTGCCCTCTTCTCCTCACTTCTCTTATCTTCATCTCTCTTTTCTGCTCTTCATATCTCTCTCTCCCCCTCCTCTCCCCTCTCCTCTCCACTGTAATGGAAGTGTAGGTGTGGGACAGCTGACCCCGCCTCTGGCTGCAGAGATCACTTTGAAACATTCATGAGACAAGCATTAGGGAAAAAGTCATTGTCTCTCTTCTGCTGGCGACCTTCCCTTTCCTCTCAGCTTATTAAAATCACATAGTATTAACTTTGCCGTTCACTGAGAAACTGAATTATTCAATCAGACTAAAGAAGGAGTCAAATGAATAACTTTAATGACATTAAGGCTTGAGAGAGAGCTGGCCCGAAGTAACCATGATGGCCTTGACAGCATCGGAAACTTGCTCTGCTTGCTAATCACCACATTAATGTAAGAACCATAAGAAGAAATACTAAGCAAAGTATTATATTGCAGCAGGAGCAATAGAACAGATGACATTAGTATTCCGCTAAGATGACATGCTCGAAAAGTCGATAAAGGGATCCTTTGCAATCTATAACTTGTTTGCGATATCGCTGAAATTTCAATGAGAGCTGAGCATGCATTAAGAATGAGAGAGAGTGTATGGGTGTGGTGAAGCGAGGAGAGGAGCCCTAGCAGGGCATGCAGGAGCAGATGTGTTCAGGGCTCACCTGTCTTGGCCTCCTCCTCCTCCAGCTCCTTGGCCTCCTCAGCTGTTGGGAGAGAGAGAGAGAGAGAGAGAGAGAGAGAGAGAGAGAGAGAGAGAGAGAGAGAGAGAGAGAGAGAGACAGAGAGAGAGAGAGAGAGAGAGAGAGAGACAGAGAGAGAGAGAGAGAGAGAGAGAGAGAGAGAGAGAGAGAGAGAGAGAGAGAGAGAGAGAGAGAGAGAGAGAGAGAGAGAGAGAGAGAGAGAGAGCCACCAGGCGATCAGACAAACTCAGAACGCAGCCCGCCCTCCTCCGGTTTGCACCAGCGTACTTCATTAAAGACCATGGTGTGCCCATCTCTCACAGCTCTGTCTGACGGACGGCTGTGGCTGGGGGGCTGCCCCCTCCCCCCCTTCCCCCTTCCCCCCACCCGCCCGCCCCCACTTCCACTTCCACACACACGCGCATGTCCTGGCCCACTCACAAAGACAGTAATCACATTACTCTATGGCCACTGGCTCTTTGGAAACACACTGTCAACTGGGTTAGGCTGACGGAGCCCACAGGGATGGCTTCACACACACATACACACCTGCGCAAAGTGCGCACGCACAAACACACACACAAGCACCCACAGGCACATGAGCCAAAAATAGACCACAAGCTACGGAAACAGAGGATGGCTGATTCGAATTTTATGACACCATCCTCTATGCAACTGTGTTTAGGAGTTTCCATTTAGTGTCTGACACTTACTCTATGCACAGATTAAATGATAATTGGGCCAGATGAAGTGTCAAGGCAGAACAAATGCTGCCTTCACTCTTTCTGTGTTTTTGTAATTTGTTTGACAGTAACACAATGGGAAAAAATGAACTGGCAAATTATATCAAATGCTTATAATTACAGCAGTGGTAATATATGCATGTTTCAAGAGTGGGTTTAAAGAATATAATGCAGTTGAGGCCATAGTCTTTCACACATCCCACAGCTCATTTCCCTCTCTCGTTCTCCGAATCTATTTTGAATTCACATTTTGTGAACACTCAGTCATACAGCATGCGTATGCCCACAGGTTATCGTCTTTCAGAGACAGATTCATTCCAATCTCCAGCCTCTACGCTGGTTCTTTTGCACCCCGTTTTTCTTGGTAGTGCATGCCCACCTACTTACAGTATGTCTACTTCCTCAAAAACACAATTTAGGAGAGTTTCTGAGGAACTCCTTTGAGGTCATATACATATTTCAGAAGCAGGTCTTCTTAAAAGTCTAGCATCAAGTGCAGGTGAAATAAACATTTACTCTTCAAAGTAAACAGTATTTATTATCGAAGTGCCAAATACAGGATGTTGTCCAGTACCTGTAAACATTTGAAAGCATAATCCTGGCCACCATGAATGTTACGCTGAATGACTAAGAGCTCTCAAGCTTTTTCTTTATTCGTTTTCTCAAACATAACCATCGCCCTGTGGTCTCAAATCTGTATACAGCAAACGTCTGCAGAGAGTAGGTTCTTCATTCTACATCAGGCAACCAGCACATTCAACACAACCGCCCCAAAACAATGGAGAGAGAGTGCTGTGGCGCATAGATGGGATTCTGTCACACCTCTGCGGTCTGTCACCCCGACGCCGTCCTACCCCACAGTCTGACACCCCCGCCCAGACGTGCATGAGACCTTGAGATTCGCCCCTCCGTACCCCCAGCCTCCTCGTCCCGGTGCTCACACCCACACCTTCTGATGGGTCAACCTCTGACACTGAGGCACCAAGCTGCCCAGGGGGACCAGACCACGCGGCTAAAGACAAGGACGAGGCTTCTGTTTTATAGTCCGGACCGGGGGCGAGGGATCGGTGGAGACTGAGACTAAAACGAGAGGCCATCGCACATGAAATGGGCTTTCCGAGTTGAAGTATGGGACCTTTCAACCGTCCGTTAGAAAGCTGCGATCTGGGCGGGCATTGGCTAGATGTCAGGTGCTGTGAGAGCCCAGGGCAGCAGCTGGACAGACAGCCTCACGCCCTCTAGAGTGTTATGATCTGTATGGTGCTCATCTTTCGGGTGACCTTCATCTATCACACACAGACAGCCATCCCACGTCACTTACACACCACTACCAAGGGTCCATCTGATTAAATCACATGCTCATTTAAATGTCAAATAACCTTAAGGATAATAATAGAATGGCCTAGGATAGGTCGGTTTGAGAGCATATGCCGTGCGTGTTCTCGGGTTAATTAAGGAAGGAAGGAAGTAATGAACTGAGAGAGGAAGGAAAGAAGAAAGGAAGGAAATAAAAAAGGAAGGGAAGGAAGGAAGCAAGGAAGGAAGGAAAATCTCCCCAATCGACATTGAGATACTACAAGTCCCATAAACCGAGCTTTCAGTTGAGACTGCAATCCCACTAGCTGCTCTGCCCTGTTACACTGCACATCCTTCTGCTCCACATACATTATGACAGGGAAGAAAAATGACTTACTCCGTTTTTCACTAGTTCTGACCCCTCTACCCTCACCACCAAGAGTCTGAGAGGAGAAAGTCAACTTCAATCTGGCCATACCCAAGAACACTATTAAAAGATAAGACAGCCTCAATTAGGGTGCACTCCTTGCTTCCTGCCTTTCCCACCACTGCGAATGGGGATTGCAATCCCCATTTAAACATCTCCACATCGATATTCATACAGTATCATCCTATCAGTGAGTGCGCAGTGCCATGATACGTGAACAAGTCAGTGCGTGTACTCCTCAGGGCTGCAAACAGGAAACATGAAGGAGTTGGGGGACGTCAAGACAGGAAACAGGATGAGACATAACAGTCCAATAAAATGAGAAGCGGATGAGCAGATAATTAGCCCAAACTGAAGGCAGAGAGGAAAAGCCTGGCTCTAGTCACCGACCGCAAAATCCTGTGACCCAGCAAAGCCTTGGCCAGTGGGTGGGTATGCCTTATATCACTCTTCTTCCATTTCATTTGATTTCATATGTTCCATGCAGCTATTTACTCTTTCCTGTGAGTCTGTGTCACTTCCAGATTTATTTTTAAACCCCAGGGCCCAGTGCAGACACTGGCTGACCTTTATTTAAATGTCTCCTCCACTCGGAGCAGATCTCATTACAGCAACACTGGTGGCTCCACACTATCCATTCTCCTCAGAAATCTTTACTTTCTCGCCGCTTGCAATTCTTCCCCAGTTATTCCACACTGCTAATTGCCCAGCCCCCAGTTAATGAACTACCAGACAGGAGTCTAGCCATCACCAGTCCAAAACATTTCAACACATTTCATTTCCTCTGGATTACAGAACTCGGACAACTGCAGGGTAGATTAGGTCATTTAACACCATATGAACATCCTATCCAAACTATCCGTCCCTCTACAACCAACATCACTTTTTGTGGGCACCAGTGTGGCGGCGTTTCTACATTTTGCCTGTGGCCCAGTCTGTGAGAAAACGGAGGCATATTCAGTCAGACCAAATAAACAAGTACAACCTGTGCACACTTTTC
Source organism: Osmerus eperlanus (assembly GCF_963692335.1). Taxonomy (NCBI): domain Eukaryota; kingdom Metazoa; phylum Chordata; class Actinopteri; order Osmeriformes; family Osmeridae; genus Osmerus; species Osmerus eperlanus. Next base: position 4,133,936 of record NC_085027.1, read on the forward strand.
CCTGTTAGGGTCGGATGCAACTCTTACCCTTCAATCCAGAGTTCTAACTTTCATTCTGTGCTTTTGAAAAGCAAGAGGTGAGAGGGTCAAATGGAACTTTTCACTTTTGAGATTCGGCTCCAAGAGTAACACAGCCGCTTTAAATATAACGTGTGTGGCTGTTGCCTTCCTTGTGTTTGCAGGGGGGGGATTCGTGAGTGTGGTTCACTGGTAGAGTGTTTATTTTCGGTGTGTTTTGTCCTCTCACCTGCTCTGGCCTCCTCGCAGCTCTCCTTGATCTTTCTCCTGCAGACGGCAGCCAGGGCGATGAGGAGAGCCAGCAGACACACTGCCAGGCCCACAGTCACCCACAGAGCCACAGGGGGGAACACCATGTTCTGACCTGAAGGAGCCAGGGAGGGAGGGGCACGGGGAGCGAGAAGAGAGGAAGAGAGAGGAATGTTACCCACTTCAGCACACTATCATTTACACATTTACATTTAGTCATTTAGCAGACGCTCTTATCCAGAGCGACGTACAGGGACATTCCCCCGAGGCAAGTAGGGTGAAGTGCCTTGCCCAAGGACACAACGTCAATTGACACAGTAGGGAATGGAACTGGCAACCTTCAGATTACTAGCCCGACTCCCTCACCGCTCAGCCATCTGACTATCACCATAACCGTCACGGTTCGGTAGCCATTGTATACATTCGTTCCTATCCTCGTCGTGATCACACTGTAACGAATGATTCTCCCAGCAATATTTGCCATCATCATAAACATTGTCAACAGCATCATCATAATTGTTCTCCCTTTCATCACCTGTCTTTATCATAATGGTCATCACCAAGGGTCTCACGATCCAAATGTACCCACATGACTTTCAATGTGTCTGGCTTGATTTATCGTTCTGAGAGTCTGCAGACCCTGGAGTGTGTCAACTTTCCCATATTGTGGATATCTCAGGTGTGACATGGTGTCTCTTTTTTCACTGGATTTTCAATCAAGGGTTTGTGCCTTCCTGTAAAGAGTATGGACCTGTGCTATATGCTGCGTTAAGCTTCAAGTGACATCTCTTTTGTCTTCTTACTGTTATGTCTTCAAGTGATTCTGATGCCACACAGCAAACAATCACAAAACCTTTTCCACCTTTTTGATAAAAATACATTTCAAACTTGGACTTTTCATGCGCTTGCAGAGACACTACAGTGGGTCTTTCAATCAGATGAAAGCAAAAATTCATTCTGGTGGCAATTAGATTGAAGAGTGAGTGGCAGCCTATTGGCAAACTGGAACTCATAAAAAAAGAAAGAAAACGGTTAGAAAGAGAAAATACAAAAAGATATTGCAGACATCCCGAAATTTCCCCAGGGCATTTGGATGCAAGAAAAAAAGTAAGAGGAGAAAAACATTGGAGCCACTAACTAGCTGTGAGCCTGGCGCTTCCACAAACAGGCCTCTCTCAGAGAGCCCACTCCGGGCAAGATCATTGAAAAAAGGCAAAAAATTGACTGGCGTCTGGAGGAGGAAATGACAAAGCATCTGGAAGGACTTGGCACAGGCTGTGAGGACAGAGAGAGACAGTATTACACAGCCAAATACAGAGGTCAATTGGAGGCATCTTTTCTTTTTCTGGGAGGATAAAAACAGCCCAGAGAAATGCCATCCATTTTACCTGATCCAGAAGGCCAACAAAGTGCCATACTGGAGAATGGGGGATTGCACAAAGAGATGGAAGGTTCTTGAGAGCAAGGCCACAATGAGGTCATAATGTTCTTAATTGATATGTACATTTTGGGGAATAATACAAGTGGTGTCAAAGGTTATGTCAAATCGCCTGACCTGAACACTGCAAATTATGTATTAGACCTAATTCAACCAAGTAAAATGAGAACACAAACCCTGATGAGTAAGTGAAACTCATTAGAAGTTTTTACGGTAAGCTTATTCCATATTCAGTTATATTACATTAGTGGTAGTATTTTGCTGCATTCATACAAGATGTCCTGTACGGTCACACAACGCGTTGAAATGACCTATGCCACTGTCCCAGCCGTTACAAACAGACCCTCGTCTGAGAAAACAGAGAAAATCAAGACACTCCATCTTGTCGTTTTCGACAACGTTGTACATGCTTCCCTGAGCTCGCTATGACGGATGTGTCGAGGCTGTCTGTCTACCAGGCCCTCTGCTCAAAGTCTATTTAAAGGATGACACCTGGTAGCATGACGATCTTAAAACACAGACGTAGAACGAGGCTTCATCAGAGCGCTCTGATTCATGCCTCTCTCTCTCTCTCTCTCTCTCTCTCTCTCTCTCTCTCTCTCTCTCTCTCTCTCTCTCTCTCTCTCTCTCTCTCTCTCTCTCTCTCTCTCTCTCTCTCTCTCTCTCTCTCTCTCTCTCTCTCTCTCTCTCTCTCTCTCTCTCTCTCTCTCTCTCTCTCTCTCTCTCTCTCTCTCTCTCTCTCTCTCGCGCATGACGACTTCACATACGGCCCAAAGAAGACTGATAGGTAATGAATGTGTCTGGCACTTTTGCAGAGATACTGTGCTCCAGCTCACCCCCCATCCACTGTTTTCTCACCCCCTCGGGCAGACTGATAAAGACAAATGCCATAGTCGGCTATCATTCGCACCAAGGCCCCAAAGGGGAGAAGGATCATATTTTTCTTTCTCTCTTGTTTGATGATGTGATTTTGTTTTCTTCAGAAATAGATTTGTCTCTAATGGCTCTGTTTACCTACCCTCCTCCCTCCTCCCTCCCCCCTCCCGTTCTTCTCTCTGGCGGTGCGAGGATGGAGTAGTTTGGGCTGCGGTGTCACATTATGGAGAGTCTGCAGGTTGCCGTGGCTGCGGTAGCAGAGCCACAGAGGGACGGCTTGTGGGATTTCTACAGAGCACAAGGCAGGCAGAAAACGTCCACGCTCGCATTCATGTCTGCTCTGGTCGGTTATTGAAGAATATTTTAAAGATGGGTGTAGCCTCTTCATCGCATCCAATGAGAGAGCCCTCAAGATGTGTTTCTACGGAGAGCAGAGGGCCGAAACAGGGCGTGTCTTGGGGAGGTGTGTTCGCTTTAGAACCGTTGATATTCAGGTAGCCTGAATGTTATAGCGTTAAAAGGCGCACTCGCTTCTCTTAGTGTTCGGACCTGAGGTAAGCCTTTGGCTTTTAGTTTGGAAAGGGAGCAACCGAGGAAGCCATTTAGGTAAGCATTTCATTTTTAATTGGAGCGAATAGGACAATTAAAACACCAGCTAGCAGAGCTCACATTAATGGGTGAGGAAAGAGCCTCTCCTGTTCCTTCCAGAAACAGAGCGAGGGCTCACCGGCTCATGCACCTTTCAGGGCATTTTTCACCCAGTCTCCCTCCTCCACACGGACTAAGCTAAATGTAAAAGGCCAGATTTGCCTCCATCCCCCCCCAGTCCCTGTGTCTTCACTCGGGCACCCTCTGTGAAGCAAAGCGCTGCTAAGACTCCCCGGCCCGTCCTCTCAGCTTCACGACGTGATGGACTAGGGATGGTGGGAGGGGATCAAAGGGGCTTTCTCTGCAGCTGTCAGCTGAGTTTGACCTGGCCCGGGCACAGACCCTCCTCCTTAGCTGTGACCAGAGGAGGGCAATGTCCTCTGGTCCAAAGACGAGCTTGCGGCAACAGGAGCCCCAGGGCTCATTCCAGACAAGCTGGAGGGATGAGGAGAAGGAAAGAAGGAGTCAATTAGGTGTCTCTTTCCTTGTGAGGCTGAACCAAAGGCCTGGCTTTTCGATCTGGGCAGTTTGTGAATGTGTGTGTGTGTGTGTGTGTGTGTGTGTAAAAGAAAGGGGAGAAGATCAGAGGCCTCCTCGTGGTTCAGAGCTGATCACAACGGGGCCGCTCCAGACCAGGGGCTAGCCCTGGGGTGAGTGGCTCCAAGGCTGAGGCTTTACCCTGCTCCAGGGCCTCCGGTCCCCAGAGCCAGCACACAGACACTGACCGAGAGAGAGAGAGATCAAACTGGAGAAAGACTGCCGTCTTATTATAGTCATCAAGAGATTGACTCGACCACGGCCACCATTTGCTGGGCAACACATCACCATTCATTCAGTTTCTGACGGCCGTTTGCTGTAAATCACTCACTGGCCGCGGTCGGAAACAACTGGAGATGCATAGCAACTACTTTCAGCTCCAAAAGGATTCCAGGTTGAGACAGACTCACATATATTTTCCATTTAAATGGCAGTTAAAAGGTGAGGACAAAGTCAGTTAGGGAGTGATCAGCCAAAGAGGGCCTGTGAGAGATGTGTACGCACATCTCTCTGAGAACAAACAGTCCTGCCGCCACCGATTCAAGACCTCTTTATATAGTGCCGTGTGTATGGAAGAGCCAACCTCAGAGGGTGATGATTGGCAGAAACAATAATACCAACACTAATGGAAACAGTAGCCCAACAGTGTCAGAGGACAGGATTAGTCTGCCTGGGAGACATGAGCAGGAATATGATTTACTTTTCTATCCAAGGAGGAGGGAGGGGGGGGGGGATGTTGTGTTTGGGGGGAGGGGGAATTACACTGAATGAAAAACTTTGAATTTGTTTGGCCTCCGGTCCGTTGTCACACTTTATCATATCAGCCCCCCCCTCTCCCCCGTACCTCCGTCCTGTTGCATCCTCTACTCTCAGGGCATCAGAGGTTTTGCTCCAGCAGCAGTTGACTGGCTAGCATCTGTGTGTCCTTTCATTATCTCCCGGCGCATATCTCAGAGAGAGGACAAGGAGCTCACGGGGAACAGGAAGAAGTTAGCAAACAGAGATGGATGGGCACGGCTTTTAGTCCTGTCAGCATCTCTGAGTCTTCCTCTCTCTCTCTCTCTCTCTCTCTCTCTCTCTCTCGCTCTCTCTTTTTGCATTTCAATGAATTGCTTCTCAGCTAGAACCCCACGACTTGTCTTATTGGCATGCAAGGAGGAAGACCGCCCCTCTCCCTCTCTACGATGACCTGGCGCTCATTTACTTACACAATTTGTCTGACGTTATTACCCTCCCCTCGATGCTGTGGGCTGGGAGGAGGGGGGGGGGTGCACACGCACACACGCTGGGTAATGACTCTGTATTTATTGGGGTAAAAAGTCTTCAAACAGCCACTTATTCTCCGGGACATGAAATAAAAGATATGGAGAGAGAAGGGAGGTGAAGGGTAGGAGGGAAAGAGGTGGGTGAGAGAGAGAGAGAGAGAGAGAGAGAGTCGGGGGGGGGGTGGGGAGGAGAGGAGAGGGAGGAGAGAGGGGAGAGAGGGAGAGTGAGAGAGAAAGAGACAGAAGGGGAGGGGGGGGGGGAATAGGACTGGAATCAGAATGAAGCCTGAATGGTGTTGGTCTAAGTTCAGGCCTCTTTCTGCTGCTGATCTCACTGCAACGCTTGTTTGGGCTGTGGAGTCGGTTGAAAGTTGACTCGGCCATCAGCACATGCCTGGGGTTTCAGATGATTAGTTGAGGGAGGTCACCTGCTCCTTAAATGATTGTGACAGTTGATTTGATCCATCAAGGACAGAAGACTCCCTGCAGTTGAATACGCATGTTCTGGGCATGTCTGGCCTGGGCAGGGCAGGGCAGGGCAGGGTTGAACTGGGCATGGCTGGTATTGGCAAAGGTGGGCAGGGCAATGCAAGGCTAGTATGGCAGGGCAGGGCTACCAGTTGGTTAGATTGACCTGGTTTTGGATTAACAAAGCATAACAAAATAAGCAGAAACAAGATTTGAGCAAGAACTAGTCGGAATCCATTTTTGACTTTATGAAGGACAGCACCGTCTCAATTCAACCTGGATGCACAATTTTAAGTACTGTACATATCCAATTAAATTTGAATTTTGAAAGTGTTTGCTGTGCCATAAAGCATTTGCTAACAAAATACCCAAAATGGCGACCATTAAACCCCCCATCTTATGTCATGTCTCATGGGGCTGTGTGGATCCAACAGCGCCTGGCATGGGCTCAGCTCTCCAGTCAGATCAAGGTATGGTGTGTAAAACAAGGGAATGTATACGCCGGGATTTGGCGATGCATGAAAAGAGAATGAGACAACCCCAGGTACATTCAGGAAGATGATTTCAAAATCGTACTCAAATGTGCCCCTAGCAAGGTTAATGTGATTTTCTCATCCTTATGGTGCTTCTAATCCCATACCCAGTAGGAAGGCTAATTAAGTGTGTATACTGTTCAAAGCAAACAGCATGGCTGTCTTGTTAGCATCCGAGCCTGTGTGTGTGTGTGTGTGTGTGTGTGTGTGTGTGTGTGGTGGCAGCGGTGGAGCTTTATAAACACTGGCCTGGGGGACTTTGCTAAGTGTGGGAAGGAGAAAGACTAGCACAACCCACACACACCTCCTCCACCAACCTCCCCTAGCCCCTCCCAGACCCTCAGAGGCCTCCATTAAAAATGTCCTCTGACGTCTGCAAACTGACAGAGACTCCATCACCACCGCACACTCTCCCCCCCACAGAGGCTGGCATTAAGATGTCGGAGGCAGAGTGGTCTATCGATTTTTCCCAGCTCTTCCATGAGCCGGAACAGGGCAGGCAAACTTTGGGTGCAATAATCAGTTTGAAAAGTCGTGTTCTCTAAATTTTTAATTAGCTCTAAAACAAGCTCTGAGAGAGAAGCGAGGGATTGTGTAGGAGGGAATCGCTAGTGACAGCTATCAGCGCCACGACCGACAATCTGCCGAGCTGATCAAGTTGGAGTGGAGTGAAAGACCCGAGAGGAGGAGACGAGGCCACACGGCTCTGACGGAGAGAGGGAGGGAGGGAGGGAGGGAAGGAGGGACGAAGGGAGGGAGGGAGGGAGGGACAGGGAGAGAAGGTGAAAAAGGGAGAGAGAGTTTTCAAGAGAAACACATATAGCGATTAAGTCTTTGATCTTCATGTTTGACATACTGTATTTTCTAGATGTTTACCGAGAATTGTTTAATTGAGTAAACCCACACAGGGGTTATTCACCAGAGAGTTGCATCAGTGACACCTGAAGGCTTCCACAATGACATTTTTAAACACATCATGACAGGTGTTAAGTTTAAGCACTGATCACAAAGCAGTAAGCCATTTCCACATCTCCCCCAAGCCTTAGTGGAGATAGCACGTTCCTTAGTATGTCTTTCCTTCTGCAGTATCACAGGAGAATATATAATGACAGGAATTTTCTTAAAATATATGCCTCTGTATATCTTTGCCTAGGGCTCTCATTATAATACAGCATTTCTCATTTTCCTCTGTGCTTACTGGGGAGATGAATGAATGCTCTCTATACTCCAGAGCAGGGGCACAGGCAGAAATGTGCATGTATGAGTGTGTGTGTGTGTGTGTGTGTGTGTGTGTGTGTATGTTGCTTTGTCTAACTACACTGTGTGGACCAGAAATCCCCACAAGAATAGTAAACTAAGAAATGATTTACCTTGTGGTGACACTTTCTTAGTCAAGTTCAACTTGAAGTGCTATTTCTAGAGGATTTAGGGGGGTTTAGTGTTACAGTTAGATCTTCAATCAGGGTTGGGGTAGGAGTTAGGGATTATTTTATGGTTAGGGTTATGAGCTGGGTTAGGTTTAGGGTTCAGGTTAGGTTTCGGGTGAAGCTTGAGGTTGGGGTTGAGGTTAGGGAAAACAGGATATTGAATGGAATATAATTCTGATTACGCACAAGAACAGCTGTACTCAACGAGTGTGTGTGTGTGTGTGTGTGTGTGTGTGTGTGTGTGTGTGTAGAGAAGGAGGGGTTGGGGGAGCAGGACATGCCAAAGACATCTCACTCTAGAAAAGTCTACATGTCTTAGACAGAGCCTGTTCTCACTCTAGAATAGTCTTCGTTTCAAAGTAAGCTCGTACACGAAAGTGCACGATCCTCTGTTTCCATAGCAACACAATATGATGCTTATAAGAGCAGGCATGCTAATTAGTAATTCCTTTGCCAAAGAGACGGTACAATGGTAAAAATTGAATAAATACATTACAAGTTACCTAGGAGAGTGTGGTATGGATGCAGATGAATATACTGCACCGTGAACACAGCGATACATCCGGTGCAAGAAAGATGTTTTTGATCCGTCGTTACGACAAAACAAGACTAAAGAATTGGGACAATATAGAAATCCAACAATAGACTACACCGGCTGTTTACTTAGTCAGGGCACAGAGTAGAGCCTACAAGAGTGAGTACAGGGGAGAAAGAAATCAACTGTGTGTGTGTGTGTGTGTTTGTGTGTGTGCACTTGCGCACATAACAAATAACCAACCCCCTTACAAATGGCTCGCAGAGTCTTCCCCTCTCACTTCTTTGGAATGACCATGTGCTCCCCACACATCCCCCTCTGAACTCGCAGAACAGAACAAAGCGGGAGGTTTGAAGGCCCTCAGCCTCCACTAGCTTGCTTGCTTGATTAGTAGCTAGCTTGATAATACAGAGTGAATAACAAGATGCATTATACCACAGCACAACAGGATCCAGCTTCATTTTCATTCAACAGCTGACAAAAAATATGACAATGGGCATGCAAAAGCTCTCCAAAATATCTCCATGGCCCTTACATTGTTTTACGATTATTTGCACAGTAGCGAGAGAGAGAGAGAGAGAGAGAGAGAGAGAGAGAGAAGAGAGAGAGAGAGAGGAGGTGTGGGATCAGTGACAGGTAGGGTTCAACTGATCTTGAGTCAGATGTGTGGATCGGAGTTATGTAGAGAGCTTAGTGAGAGTATACAGCCAATCCTATAGGCCATCCTGATCATAAGGAGAGCTGAACATGACTGTGTACCACTGCTATGAAAAATGCCGTTTTCCAGTGCCATTAACATAATGTCGAGTGGCCGATCACTAACAAAGAACTCAAAGACTTCAGTCCCAGGGCTTTGAAAACCACTGGATAGGTGATTTCTTTCAGCGTGTGTGTGTGTCTGTGTGACTGAGTGCACACTCACTAAAGAGTTTCCTAAAGAGTTTCTTAACTCCAAGAGACTACGGTTACAATAGATCTAAATGTTTGATAACACACTTAACTCCAGCAACTCTGAATATAAAAGTTTGTACGCTATCTTTTGTAAGTTTTCTCTATTCCAGCGCTCTCAATAATAGCTTACATAATCAAATTATATATCATCTGCCATGACAAGCAGCTAACACATCTCTCCTTTGTAGTACAGGTTCTTGTAAATTGAACTCACATACATTCCACCGCTGCCTGAGCATATACAGTAACTATGCTTCTCAAAGGGGCTTATTTCAACCCTGTGAATGAACACTCTCCCTTCAGCAAATGTGTGAACGTGGCCATAATGGAACACAAGGTTCCACAGCCAGGTTCATTATACTGCCCTGAGACATGCTTAGCTGCAGGTGGTCATACTGTGTCATATCCCTCTCTCTCTCTCTCTCTCTCTCTCTCTCATCTCTCTCTCTCTCTTCTCTCTCTCTCTCTCTCTCTCTCTCTCAAGAAATCGTATTCCACACACACCCACACCGCACACATCAATCCTCAATATCACACTCCCTCTCTACATGACTGTGTTGAAACATCTGGACTGGTCCCAATGATGGCCTGAAAAGTCTATCAGGAAACGATCAGGTTCTATTACTGCAGGATCAAGCCAGAGCAGCAGTTTGAAATTAGAATGAGTTTGAAAGTGTCCTTAAGCCCTACTTTTGCAAAAAAAACTTCCACGGACTAACTTTATAACTTTATTTTGGCTTTGACA